>NC_041395.2:237453316-237753316 GCF_900747795.2 Erpetoichthys calabaricus
GATTTCTGCAGACAATGGGTCTTTTAATTTCTGGTACATGCTTCCTCAGTTGGTTTGCCCAGTTGATTTCATACAAGGGACGCTATTGGCAGATGGCTGAGAAGCTAGATTGCTTACTCTTCTCTCTCTCTTGCGCTGACTTTCTCTGATCCTGACGTATGGGGATTGAGCAGGGGGGCTGTTCACACACCTAGACGATACGGACGCTCGTCTACAAATGCTGAAAGATTATCTTCACGTTGCTATCTTTTGTGCAGCTGCTTCCTAAAACGACATGCTGCACGGTGCTTCGCATACTTAAAAGCTCGAAGGGCACGTATTGATTTTTGACTGAAAAACAAACTCTGTCTCTCTCTATCTCTCTCTCTCTCTCCCTGCTCCTGACGGAGGGGGTGTGAGCTGCCGCCTTCAACAGCTTTGTGCCGCGGTGCTTCGCATACTTAAAAGCCAAACAGCCCTATTGATTTGTTTGCTAGAGATTGTTTTCTCTATCTATGTGACATTCTGTGCTCCTGACACGCACTCCTTTGAAGAGGAAGATATGTTTGCATTCTTTAAATTGTGAGACAGAACTGTCATCTCTGTCTTGTCATGGAGCACAGTTTAAACTTTTGAAAAAGAGACAAATGTTTGTTTGCAGTGTTTGAATAACGTTCCTGTCTCTCTACAACCTCCTGTGTTTCTGCGCAAATCTGTGACCCAAGCATGACAATATAAAAATAACCATATAAACATATGGTTTCTACTTCGCGGATTTTCTTATTTCGCGGGTGGCTCTGGAACGCAACCCCCGCGATGGAGGAGGGATTACTGTATACAGTATATTTATATATCTACATATATATATATACATATCTACATATATATATATACACATATATATATCTACATATATATATATACATATATATATATATATCTACATATATATATATATATATATGCATATCTACATATCTACATATATATATACATATCTACATATCTACATATATACATATATATATATATATATATCTACATATCTACATATATATATATATATACACATATCTACATATATATATATATATATATATATACAGTGGTGTAATAAACTATTTGCCCCCTTCCTGATTTCTTATTCTTTTGCATGTTTGTCACACAAAATGTTTCTGATCATCAAACACATTTAACCATTAGTCAAATATAACACAAGTAAACACAAAATGCAGTTTTTAAATGATGGTGTTTATTATTTAGGGAGAAAAAAAATCCAAACCTACATGGCCCTGTGTGAAAAAGTAATTGCCCCCTTGTTAAAAAATAACCTAACTGTGGTGTATCACACCTGAATTCAATTTCCGTAGCCACCCCGAGGCCTGATTACTGCCACACCTGTTTCAATCAATAAATCGCTTAAATAGGAGCTGCCTGACACAGAGAAGTAGACCAAAAGCACCTCAAAAGCTAGACATCATGCCAAGATCCAAAGAAATTCAGGAACAAATGAGAACAGAAGTAATTGAGATCTATCAGTCTGGTAAAGGTTATAAAGCCATTTCTAAAGCTTTGGGACTCCAGCGAACCACAGTGAGAGCCATTATCCACAAATGGCAAAAACATGGAACAGTGGTGAACCTTCCCAGGAGTGGCCGGCCGACCAAAATTACACCAAGAGCGCAGAGACGACTCATCCGAGAGGTCACAAAAGACCCCAGGACAACGTCTAAAGAACTGCAGGCCTCACTTGCCTCAATTAAGGTCAGTGTTCACGACTCCACCATAAGAAAGAGACTGGGCAAAAACGGCCTGCATGGCAGATTTCCAAGACGCAAACCACTGTTAAGCAAAAAGAACATTAGGGCTCGTCTCAATTTTGCTAAGAAACATCTCAATGATTGCCAAGACTTTTGGGAAAATACCTTGTGGACTGATGAGTCAAAAGTTGAACTTTTTGGAAGGCAAATGTCCCGTTACATCTGGCGTAAAAGGAACACAGCATTTCAGAAAAAGAACATCATACCAACAGTAAAATATGGTGGTGGTAGTGTGATGGTCTGGGGTTGTTTTGCTGCTTCAGGACCTGGAAGGCTTGCTGTGATAGATGGAACCATGAATTCTACTGTCTACCAAAAAATCCTGAAGGAGAATGTCCGGCCATCTGTTCGTCAACTCAAGCTGAAGCGATCTTGGGTGCTGCAACAGGACAATGACCCAAAACACACCAGCAAATCCACCTCTGAATGGCTGAAGAAAAACAAAATGAAGACTTTGGAGTGGCCTAGTCAAAGTCCTGACCTGAATCCAATTGAGATGCTATGGCATGACCTTAAAAAGGCGGTTCATGCTAGAAAACCCTCAAATAAAGCTGAATTACAACAATTTTGCAAAGATGAGTGGGCCAAAATTCCTCCAGAGCGCTGTAAAAGACTCATTGCAAGTTATCGCAAACGCTTGATTGCAGTTATTGCTGCTAAGGGTGGCCCAACCAGTTATTAGGTTCAGGGGGCAATTACTTTTTCACACAGGGCCATGTAGGTTTGGATTTTTTTTTCTCCCTAAATAATAAAAACCATCATTTAAAAACTGCATTTTGTGTTTACTTGTGTTATATTTGACTAATGGTTAAATGTGTTTGATGATCAGAAACATTTTGTGTGACAAACATGCAAAAGAATAAGAAATCAGGAAGGGGGCAAATAGTTTTTCACACCACTGTATATATATATATATATATATATATACACACATATCTACATATACTGTATATATCAAAATACCCGCGCTTCGCAGCGGCGAAGTACTGCTTTAAAATATTTATTAAGAAGAAAAGTAAACCTTTTTAAACCGAGGGAAAATGTATGAATAATTATTTGTTAAGGATCTCTTTGTATAGCACGTTGTCAGTTCGCCCCTCTGCTTGTAATATGACCAAGCTGTGTGGTAGCTTACTGTTGAGCATGCAACGTACAGTTGGCCATGTGAAAAGTAGTCCTGCCTCAAATCAATGCCAACCTTTTGTAGGGTCTGTCCCTGAGACTTATTAACTGTCATTGCGAAGCAGAGCCTTAGTGGAAATTGTAGGCGTTTGAATTGAATGGGAGATCAGAGGGTATAACGGGGATGCGAGGAATAAAAACTCTCTCCCCTGAGCCACCGCGAGTAAAAATAATTGCCTCAATGAGGTTGTTTTGCAGACACGTGAACTGAAGTCTCGTGCCGTCAAAAAGTTTCAGTGGCTGTACGCAAATCCACAATCGGTTTCATATTCTGTTCGTACCTTATCAATTGTGTTATTTGTTTTTTGAACAGGTTTGATTCATCGAAGTGATCACTCCTGCTGCGTTCAGTCACTTCATGTGATCCGCTCTCTTGTGTGATGTTGCGATGTCCACGGGTTTATTTAATGTTAGCTAAGACCCGGCAGTTAAAAGTGTCTTCTCATTAAACTTGTATCTCGCGAATATGGCATTGCAAACGGCAGCGGGTCAGTTCACGTGCTTACGTGGGAGGCGTGATGACGTGATATATTTTGATATATATCAAAATACCCGCGCTTCGCAGCGGCGAAGTACTGCTTTAAAATTTTTATTAAGAAGAAAAGTAAACCTTTTTAAACTGAGGGAAAATGAATCAATAATTATTTGTTAAGGATCTCTTTGTATATGACGTTGCCAGGTCGCCCCTCTGGTTGTAATATGACCAAGCTGTGTGCTGAGCTTACTCTTGAGCATGCAACGTACAGTTTGCTATGTGAAAATCAGTCTTGCCTCAAATCAATGCCAACCTTTTGTAGGGTCTGTCCCTGAGACTTATTAATTGTCATTGCGAAGCACAGCCTTAGTGGAAATTGGAGGCGTTTGAATTGAAATGGGAGATCAGAGGGTATAACGGGGATGCGAGGAATAAAAACTCTCTCCCCTGAGCCACCGCCAGTAAAAATAGTTGCCTCAATGACGTTCTTTTGCAGACACGTGACCTGAAGTCTCGTGCCGTCAGAAAGTTTCAGTGGCTGTACGTAAATCCACAATCGGTTTCATATTGTTTTCGTACCTTATCAATTGTGTAGTGTGTTTTTTGAACAGGTTTGATTCATCGAAGTGATCACTTCTGCTGCGTTCAGTCACTTCACGTGAGCCGCTGTCTTGTGTGATATTGCGATGTCCATACCTCGTGTCTTCTCATTAAACTTGTATCTTGCGAATATGGCATTGCAAACGGCAGCGGGTTAGTTCACGTGCTTACGTGGGAGGCGTGATGACGCGATATATTTTGATATACAGTAATCCCTCCTCCATCGCGGGGGTTGCATTCCAGAGCCACCCGCGAAATAAGAAAATCCGCGAAGTAGAAACCATATGTTTATATGGTTATTTTTATATTGTCATGCTTGGGTCACAGATTTGCGCAGAAACATAGGAGGTTGTAGAGAGACAGGAATGTTATTCAAACACTGCAAACAAACATTTGTCTCTTTTTCAAAAGTTTAAACTGTGCTCCATGACAAGACAGAGATGACAGTTCCATCTCACAATTAAAAGAATGCAAACTATATCTTCCTCTTCAAAGGAGTGCGCGTCAGGAGCAGATCATGTCAGAAAGAGAGAGAAAAGCAAACAAATCAATAGGGTTGTTTGGCTTTTAAGTATGCAAAGCACCGTGGCACAAAGCCGTTGAAGGTGGCAGCTCACACCCCCTCCGTCAGGAGCAGAGAGAGAGAGAGATATAGAGAGAGACAGAGAAAAACAAACAAGCAAAAATCAATATGTGCCCTTCGAGCTTTTAAGTATGCAAAGCACCGTGCAGCATGTCACTTCAGGAAGCAGCTGCACAGAAGGTAGCAACGTGAAGATAATCTTTCAGCGTACGTATCGTCTTGGTGTGCGAACAGCCCCCCTGCTCAATCCCCCTAGTCAGGATCAGAGATAGCTTCTCAGCCATCTGCCAATAGCATCCCTTGTATGAAATCAACTGGGCAAACCAACTGAGGAAGCATGTACCAGAAATTAAAAGACCCATTGTCCGCAGAAATCCGCGAACCAGCAAAAAATCCGCGATATATTGTATATTTAAATATGCTTACATATAAAATACGCGATGGAGTGAAGCCGCGAAAGGCGAAGCGCAATATAGCGAGGGATTACTGTATATCAAAATACCCACGCTTCGCAGCGGCGAAGTACTGCTTTAAAAATTTTATTAAGAAGAAAAGTAAACCTTTTTAAACTGAGGAAAATGAACCGGTTGTAATATGACCAAGCTGTGTGCTGAGTTTACTCTTGAGCATGAAATCTAATGTCGTTTGTGCCCTTCAGAATGAAAACAGTTTGCATTTACCTCTTTAATAAAAGGCGAGCTTTTAAACCTGAGAAATCACCCCGTAAATGCACACGTTTAATTGCACATGTGTTAATATGTATACTTACACAGTATTAAAAGACACTCGACAATTAACGTTATTTACCTTTGTTCCCGCGTTTGATAAAAGGTGAGCTTTTAAGCCTGAGAAATCACCCCGTAAATGCACACGTTTAATTGCACATGTGTTAATATGTATGCTTACACAGTATTAAAAGACACTCAACAATTAACGTAATTTACCTTCATTCCCGCGTTTGACTCGTGCTGTAAATCTCTTCCTTGTTTTTAGTTCACGTGATTATGTAGGAGGCGTGATGACGCGATACGTGACTCCGCCTCCTCCATTAGAGTATATGGACAAAAAACAGGTTCCAGTTATGACCATTACACGTAGAATTTCGAAATGAAACCTGCCTAATTTTTGTAAGTAAGCTGTAAGGAATGAGCCTGCCAAATTTCAGCCTTCTACCTACACGGGAAGTTGGAGAATTAGTGATGAGTGAGTGAGTGAGTGAGTCAGTCAGTCAGTCAGTCAGTCAGTCAGTGAGTCAGTCAGTGAGGGCTTTGCCTTTTATTAGTATAGATTAAATGGCCAAGGTCCGGCTTACTTGTCTGAACTTATCATGACTTACAAACCAGAGCGCACATTAAGATCTCAAGATGCCGGTCTGCTTATGATTCCAAGAATTAATAACATAACAGTGGGAGGCTGAGATTTTAGTTACAGGGCCCCTAAACTGTGGAATGGTCTGCCTGCCACTATAAGAGATGCCCCATCGGTCTCAGCTTTTAAATCCCAGCTGAAGACTCACTACTTCAGTTTAGCATATCCTGACTAGAGCTGCTGATTAACTGTACAGACTGCATCTCTGTTGTTAGTCATTAGCACTAAAACATAAGTAATATGATAGTTATAATTTGTTACTAACCATTGCCTATTCTGTTTCTCTTCTCGGTACTCAAATGTGGCACTTGGTGCCACGGCCCACCTGCCAAGTTGTTTTGCCTGCCTAAGGTAAAGTCATCCCTGATGGAGGATCACAGGAATCGTGGGGTACAGGGGTCATTTCATCGGATTGGATGGCCCAGCGCTGACTCAGCTGTGGAATGGCCAAATGGGGGAGGCAGCTTGATGGCTGAGGTCTCCAGGACTCTAAACAAATCCAAATCATATTATGTGATATCATCTACTGTTAAATTCTGCTCCGTACTTGAAAAATTTTTTATTTTTATACTGTATTGAGGATTTGCTCTGTTCTGTGTATTGTATTGTATTGACCCCCTTCTTCTTGACACCCACTGAACACCCAACCTACCTGGAAAAGGGTCTTTTTTTTAACTGCCTTTCCCAAGGTTTCTTCCATTTTTTTTCCCTTACAAGGGTTTTTTTGGGAGTTTTTCCTTGTCTTAATCCAGAGTCAAGGCTGGGGGGCTGTCAAGAGGCAGGGCCTGTTAAATCCCATTGCAGCACTTCTTGTGTGATTTTGGGCTATACAAAAATAAATTGTATTGTATTGTATTGTATAATGAGCTACCATACAGCTTTTGAGGTCTGAATTACTTTTCATTTTTATTTCCTAGTGTTCTTGTGGTACAGACTGAATCCTGAGATGGTTGGTGCCTGCCTGATGCTCCAAGGACAAGCTGTGCCCCTTCAGACCCATTGTTCTGGGGTGGAGTCTTGAGGGAACACTGTTTGTAAGGGCTTGGGGCAGCTCCCTAGAGAGAGAGAGAGAGTTGAGAGACAGGGATCCAGGTTAATTAACGGTGCGTGATAAAAAGGGGAGGTGGTGGCCGGAAGTGGTAGCTGGTGGGAGCTGGAACAGAAAGAAAAAACGGTTTAAGAGAGGTAGATAGGAGGAAAGTGATTTGTTTTTGTTGTTTTGGAGGTGTCCCCGTGACCCAGACAACGGGCGGCAGTAGGACACCGTTTATATCGCGGCATATTGAATAAAAAGCCAGTCGGCATTTGGAAGACTTCCCCGAACAAGTGACTCCGGAGTGTGTTTATTCGACGGGACATCACAATACCAAATCACGACACCCATAATTAGAAGAAACCAGTCTAAGTAAAGCAATGATGAAAAACGTTAATTTTTGTAAAAAAAAAACAAGCTGAAGCTAAGTGCCTGCTCTGGCGTTTGGAAATGAAGAAGTCAGGCAAGGACATCATATATTTAAGGTCAAAATGTCAGGGACTCTGATTTTGACTGTCATTTCCTTGTGCTGGGTGAATTTATACTCTAAGGGTTAGATTGGGTTGATTTGTTTTAGAAATATAGCTTTAATTTTGATTTGTGATTTGGGTTGTTATATCACCACCATTCTGATGACGCTATTGATGATTCCTGTTGCTAGAACCACACTGGTATGGGCTTGTTCTAAAAGGTCATGGCCTGTCAGTCATGAGTCAACAGGATAAAAGGTCATCTAGGGATATGCTTCCTGATCCGACTACACAAATTCCAAAACCCTTCACACCTTTTTAAAAATTGTTCTTTGTTTTGTTTTACTGGTTTTTGAGATCTCTGCACTCCCATTGACTTTGAAATTACCTCACGATTCTTGGATTAGGCTACTAATAGATACCCTCGCTATGGTCTTCTGACTACATCCTTGAAAATTTCTGTCGCCCTTTGATGGGCACAAACCTGGAAATTTTGATAGCATGAGTCTGAAGAAACTTTTGAAAAAGACACAGGGAGACAGTAAGATAAGGAAAGCAGCCAGTGAAAGAGGATTTGTTTAAAAAGTTTGCCACGCAGCCAAACCTCTTTTTCTGAAATGTTACTTTTACAACAATCATTATATGTCTGTAGTACTAGGGTGTTGTACCATGTTAGCCATTATGGATGTGGCAAGAAGTTAAACAAAATGACACTTTTATTGGCAACTAAAAAAATTACAATATGCAAGCTTTTGAGGCAGCTCAGGCCCCTTCTTCAGGCAAGATGTAAACATTTATTTCTTTCATTATACAAAAGAAATCCCGAATAAAAGCATGGTAAATCTATATTTTCATTTCATCCATTTCCTGATTCTGCTTAATCTACTACAGACTCTCATGGATTTCTTTTGTAAGTCACTACGGATAAAAATATCTACTAAGCAAATGCATGTACAGTATATCTGCGGTGGGCTGGCACCCTGCCCAGGGTTGTTTCCTGCCTTGTGCCATGTGTTGGCTGGGATTGGCTCCAGCAGACCCCCGTGACCCTGTAGTTAGGATATAGCGGGTTGGATAATGGATGGATGGAAAAACATATAAATGTAAATTTAGGATTTTTTTAATATATTTTGTAACATTTGGATAATAATTTTTGTTTCACATAATGGTTTGGATTTTTTGTATTAAGGTAAATTCCTTTTCTTCATCTTCATTTTTTTCTTATACAGGGACATGTATTGACGTTAACAAATAGTGAGTGCAGCCACGGATTTACTTCCATATGGTTTTCAAATTTATCTGAATGTCAGCATTAGATAACATGAAACTGCATTTTAAAAATTAATGTTGAAGCTACACTCAAGAGATTCTTTTAACCAAACTGAGCAATTTGAACCCAGAATAGAAAGAATGTTAAAAAAAAAGTTAAACTCTTGGAAAAGGATAATGTTGTCCTGGTACTTCTAAATGATTAGTTACCTCATGCCTTTAACTTAGACCTTCATCCACCCCCCCGAGTCAGTTTATGGTGGGTGCAGTTTAATCGACTGTCCAGTATGGACCAATTAAATAAAGGAGTCAGTGACTGCCTTGGGCAGTAAGGGCAGGGCTTCAAAGCACTTTCAGCCACCCACAAAGCTTCCCTGTCCATGTGATATTCAGGATTGTCAGCTTTAAGGGATGTCCTCCTTCATACTAATCAGTTAATGCTCTGAAGCTCAATGATGCAAGAAAGGCTGTCTGGTTTTCATTTAGCCGTTTTCTCTGTGGATACATTTTTGTTAATGTACATGCAGATGATTAGAATGACATCAGATTTGAGGAACATTTTCAAAATTGTAGACTAAAGTTCTGCCAAATAGAATCAAGAGTGAGAAGTATCTATTGTGGCACATGTGTTAGATAAAACCACAAGAAGAGTTTACCTAATCAGGTCATTTGGCATCTTCACTATTTATAAAGTTACATGGATCAGTGCAAGTGGGTGTGGGAGTAAGTGAGCCCTGCGATGGAAAGCTGTCCTTGCATTATTGGTTATTATGTTAATTCACATCCTGTCTGTAATCCTAAATACAATTAAACAGATTCATAAAGACTGATCGATGGGTAAGTGGCTGGCTAGATGGTGTGGAAATTCTGCCCCTGAACACAGATGGACAGACACCAAATGTCCTAAAACACACACATTTAATTATATTCCTCGATGTACAATACCACACAATGCCTTAAATAGCCACAGTTCTCTCACAGTCCCTTCTCTCACTCCTCCTCCTCCTCTCGCAAGCTCCGTCTTCTTCCTCCCAATTCCAGCTCGTCTGCTGGAGTGAGGCAGCCCCTTCTCATTTTAGTAACCTGCACTGATTTTCTAAGAGATGGACTGACTGACCAGACAGTGGTCAAGATTAATTCATGATGGTTATTAATATGTAACAAGCCAAACAGTTTAAACTGGTATTTTTTTCTTTAACAAATTTATTTTCAAAAGTAGAGCAGAGTACATGCATCATAGTATAATGAGGCAGGAAAGAGTGCATTGTCTTGTTTGACTTCGACTTCTCTACAAGAAAAGCCTCTGGGCCTTAGACCATAAATAATTTCAGTAATGAAAAATTCCATAATCCAGCATCACAGGAGAACAAATGTTTCATGGTTCTAGAGCACCACTTGAGAAGAATAAACCCCTAACTATTCTATGTACTGTAGTTGTTTATTAAATATTTATTATGTACTCATAATTGTAAACTACAAATCTACTGCTTTTCCGAGAAGAGGTACATCCAAGAGTCATCCACCTATGTAGGGTCATGGGGAGACACTGCCCTTCCTGGCAGATTTGAGGGGTGCCCAAGCAGAAGTAGGGAAAACACACAAACTCCAAACAAACTGTCTGGAGCTTTGAGGCAACAAAAATACAAAGTGCTCCACAATGTTGTCCTCCGCACAAATCTATTCTTCAGAATATAATTAAAAATAGTTATGTAGGCTTTAAGGCTGTCCACTAAAGTTAACATATCAGATTGCTGTTGAGATTGGCGACTTGTTATCAGAAGATTTACTATATAAAATCTCAGTTTTACAGTATATACGTTTGTCTTGTTTAAAGTGGTGGCACAAAGCAAATAAGTTTGTAAATCACTAAAATAATGTTAAAAAAGACTATCATGACTTGTTCAGAGTAACCCATGGGCTCCAGTCAGCCACTAACTGCTCATTACAACACTAAGACTGAAAGAGGTTTAACAGAACACTCAGCTCAATACTAGGATAAGGCAGCAGATGTTCCACTCCCATTGCTAAAAGCGAGGAGGTGTGATTTCAGTGGATTATGGGAACACAATGAATGGAAAGGCACTGCCTGGTCTGATGAATCCTGGGACTTCCATGATGGTGAAAAAAAAAAAAAAACAAGAGACCATGGATCCATTGCATGTTTGTCAACAAGTCTTTCAAGGTATGACAAGTTCAGACACAATCTCTGCCCTTTTATTTAACTTTTTTCAATTCTCTCATGGTGTGACAAGCACCTCTCTTCAGTTTGAACAGTCCAAAGCACACTCTTGCACACAGATAAGTCCACCAAATAAAGATAACCATGTTAATCAAATCTGAAACTTCACTCTCCCACCTTTTTATAGTCATTTATCCACAGTAATGCTAGCAACAACAGACACCAGTATATTACATGGCACATGGACACATCCACACTCTCTTCCTCTGTTACAGGGTCGCTAATCTTTCCTGTGTATAAATCATGGAATTTGTGTAATATTTCAGCATTTGCAAGGATCTGAAAGTTATCATCTCAAAACGTTGAAACTGGACTTGAAATGAGGTTTTAACAACTACCTTTTTGGAAATCTACCGCTTACCGAGTGTCTCCTATTCTTACCATGTAATGTTGCCCAAAGTCTTGAAACAGCAGACAGAATTAGATTGTGTTCAATGCAACTGTCAACCCATGTAACATTTGCAGAAGCTTGTACTCTGTGTCAAACAGTTTTTGAATTTTACAGTACACCAGGTTTACTGACAGGACTATTTAATACTGCTCTGTAGTAAGCTACCCAAATTCAGGGTTGTACAACTAGGATTCCAGTCTGGCAGCACTGGGATCAAGGCAGCAAGCAAACCTTGACATCCATGAATCTATGAACCACTAATATTTCTCACAAATATACCTACAGACATTCCCAACCCTGCTTTATTCGATTCACGGAGATGGGGTGCTGGAGTCAAAGTTTTGCAGCAACCTTCCCAGAATAGGGCCATAATCTATCATAGGGTCTATGCACACCCACACAAAAGAAATTTAGAGTTACAATTTAACCTAACACCATATACATTAAATCAAAATCAATCCTGCTTGATTTAGTCAGTGCAAGTCACAGACTGGTCTGACGGAGTTGCTGGGGACATCAAACTATGCAGCTGTCTGTAATGGGAGCGTGTTGGGACTGCCCATGACTAGCTAAGATAAGTAAATAAAGTCTGTGACTGAAAATCATTGGAAAAGTCATGTAGTGTGATGCAGACTTAAATGACACACTGTAGTAACGGAATTAAATTTATATTTGTGGTAAAATTAGGTCCATTAATTAATGAAAGCAACTTTTTAATGCAACTTGATATTTGAACATCATTGTCAATCAAGTACTTCTGTTTATTGCTGTGATGGACCTATACTGTATCTGAATATGCTTTATCAGCAGGGAAATCCTCTACACCAGAAGGCTAGGACAATCCAGGAAAGATTAGAGGAAAGGGGTACCTGAACCCTATCCCTAAACCTTAACCCTAACCCTTCCGATCAATATAATTTGAGACAATCAAGCATATTTTGGATGAGATGGGAGCCATTTGAAGTAGATCTACCCCACCAAGCAGATCTCTGGCACAGCATGAATGTGTCACACTAATGGCACCATAATGAGCCCATGTGTCAATAACTCACTATTAAATAGGTAAAGTTCATAAAGCATCTGCTTAGCCTAAATGGTACCACATGAGAATGTGAATCAGATGAGGGAGAATTCTAAAACTCTTCACTGTTTGCAGTAAACTACTAACAGTGAATAACAACTGAAGTGGAACAGGTTTCAACTGCTCTAAGTGATTCAGTCAAATGCAGACTATTCATTGTCAGGGGTGAAGTGGGCAAGATGTTAGCTAAGAAGAGCAGAAGTGCAAGATAAACCCAGGCTCCATAAAGGTAACTTCCTGAACATTAGTCCTTCAGTAAAGGTGCAGTCTAAAAGTGGATACTGTCTCTGTTGCTTGAGTCCTCATGTTTAATGGAATATCTCTGCAAAGTTTCACATTGCTATGCCAGAGTAGAATCTGAATTTTTGTCCCGATTTCCTTGATACCCTCCCTCTTCCCAAAGATACACACTCAGTGAAGCTGATAACTTTAAATTTCCACTGTATGACTGACTGTGAATATTAGTTTATTACTGTGCCCTATGATGAACTTGTGCTCAACTGGGGTCTATTCTTGTCCCATAGGTGGGATAGGCTCCAGCTAATCATAACATTGTAAAAGAAATAGACGGATGGATAGATGAATTGTATTTTATTAACAAGTAAAAAACTAAGTGATAGATTTAGGTGTTATTTTTCAGGGTAATTAGGAAATAAAGTTAACAATCCATTAATAACATTTCAATAAATGAAAATATTTGCGTGAGATTGATAGACAGACGCTAGGCAAGATTTTTTTCATGTTCTAAAAAATTTTTCCAAGTGTAATTTTTTTCCCTCATTCAGTTCCTAACATAGTGTGTCATAATTATGGAAGATGAGACAACATGTCAAAATTATAGTGTACTATTTCTTTAGGATCTGAAATACTATCTGACATTTTAATCAGAAAAATGAAGTCGTTAATATAGCAATCAATCAATCTTTGTTTTATAGGGTGAGCAGCTGTTCCAAGCACGCTCCATTCTTTAGAAGAATTATGTCTGAAGTATTTTAATATATTTTAAAGTCCCACTTAAAAACTAATCTGTTAGACAAAAAAGGCAAATGTGGGTGACCATCCAAATAAAAAATGAAAAGGCTTGTATTAAACAGACTGAGGCAGAAGTATTATTCTTGGCTTTTTTTTATATATCCTGCTCTGTATGTTGGTTAAATTTAATTAGCCATAAAAAAACTGTAATGATGAATCATTGTCAGCAGACATTTATTACATTTCTTTTCTTATTTTTCTTACATCTTCTTTTCATGCTCTTTCTTTTCACAGATTTGCCTTATAAATAATCCATATATAAGTGGCAGCTTGACTCAACCATACAGCTCATCTCCATTACAATAATAATATTAAAGACGTGACAAGTATTGTTGTACATTCAGCTCAAAACTCTACAGCTGTCAAGGTTATATTAATAACTTATGATCATATATTTAGTACTGTTCAGCTAAATACGATTGCTATCTTTCCCAAATTTGACACATAGCAAGTGATGTTCAAATCACAGTATAAAATAATCAGATGAGGACCATGAAACATTTCATGTTATTCCCTTAAATCCATCCATGTTCTAACTAGCATATACAATACAAGACTACAGGTAGATGGTGTCTATGGCTTTAACACTTGCAGTAAGGCAAGAATTAACTCTGGACAGTGTCACACGTGTGCATGTAGACACCATCCGTGTGCCACTAATGATGTAAGCACATTGACATCAATACCTCAGAAACACAGTCACTAACAGCCAGTATTCCTTCACCCTCAGACCAGAGGATGGGTTGCATAACGACCATTAGCCCAGAAGGTCCCACCTCTTCTGCCCCACGGGTGATTTAAACAAGAATGTTGCCAGAAGTTAATGCTGACTACTGGAATCATATCAGAAGAGGACCGAAAACCTTTTCAATCCCATCTGCCTGAGTGAGGCTCTAAAAGAATGATAACGTTCCCAATCATTTTGCATTTGGCCTTTTTTTTTTCCTTTTCTTTGTTTGCCAGACATTAAATGGGGTTCCAGCTGGTGCCCAACCTTTCATTATCTTTTTGATTTGTCTTTTATTTACAATAGGAAGGCAATCTATCATATACTTTTAAAAATAAAGGTGCCAAAGTGGTTCTTCAGAGTAATGCTATAGGGGACCATTTTTGATTCCCAAAGGAACCATGCATACGAAGGTGTCCAAAAGATCCTTTATTTATTTAAATCCGTAACAGACTCTATCAATAACCAAGAACAGATAATAACAGATTTGTGGAACCCTGCTGGATTCTTGATTTTAAAACAACTCTTGCTGCATGCAGTAACACACGCCTTCTTGATCTGTTAGGTAGCCTATTATAACAATAAAGGTTTTGGTTTTGTCCACATATTAGGAACCTTTTCAAAGCTCAAATAATCAGTTTCATATCTTAAAGAACCCCTTCCAGAATGAAAGGGGTCTTTGTCACACAATACCTCTTCAAGAAACCACACAAGCCAATAAAGTGCCAGCAAGGAGCCATTATTTTTAAGAGTGTTAGGCACACACCTACACTCACTCTGTCTGGGCCAATTTATAGTCTCCTGACAAATTAAAATGAACATAGATAGATAGATAGATAGATAGATAGATAGATAGATAGATAGATAGATAGATAGATAGATAGATAGATAGATAGATAGATAGATAGATAGATAGATAGATAGATAGATAGATAGATAGATAGATAGATAGATAGATAGATAGATAGATAGAATTTGATTTGTTCCCATTTGGGCAAAGAATGAAAAACAAAAGCACTTGGTCAAGGATCTACATAACACACAGGGAGATACTGAGGCAAGAATTTGTACCCAATGTTCTATTTTTTTCCATTAACCAAAGATATTTAAATAAAGATAATCATATTAATCAAATATGAATAGCCAATTTTTTCACAGTCATAATGGCAACAACAGAAACAAGTCCATTACATGGCGCACCAACACATCCACACTCACTCCCACTGATGCAGGGTCTATAATCTTCATGTTGCTGGACTGTGTGAAGAACAATAAATCCTGTAGGACCCCATACTTGTGTAAACTCAACATAAAAGCCACCACAATTAAACTGGGGTTTAAGTGCTGTGAGGTGCATACCTTTTAAATCACACAGGAACATTAAGAAACATCCTACACTCTGAAAAATAATAGGTCTTTAATGGCATTTTATGGTTCCTTACTGGATTATGTTGTTCCTTGTAGAACTATTGCTTGGAAAAGCAGCTAAATTCATTCTGGGAAGGGTTCTTTGTATATCAAGTTGGTTCTTTGTGCTTTGAAAAACGTCCTGTGTAGAGAACAATTTTTTTTCAACTGTAGAGAACAAATCTGAAATCTTTAATCTATGGCAGGATACCTAGAAAACCTGGATTTAACCTGTGTTGTAACCACTAGAGGGTGCCAGAAAGCCCCAAACCACAGACACAGTAAAGCACCACACGTTATTAGTATAAAATAACAGATTTTTATTCTCTTCAGGCACTTCTTCACAGACCTCACTCCAATAATAAGCCACAATAATACAATAAAGAACAATAAACCAACAACTGTTCCTCCTCCTCTCCCTCCACTGAGTTTTGCCTGCTGCCTCCCAACTCCTGACTCCTTGTTTGGCAGTGGGCTTCCTTTTATGCTGGACCTGGGAGTGTTTCCGGTGCCACTTCATATTCTCTGTGAAAAGCAGGAAAGGTCACCCCCAGACAATGCCCTCTATCGATAAGTAGGGACCATGTAGGGGCTGCACTTCTGCACAAAAATTGCTAAGCATCCTTGCGGGTGCCCCGATCGGGCTTCCATATGAGTTCCACTGCCACCTAGCATACGGAGGATGGAACAACTCCTGATTTCCAAGCTATTGCTGGTCCATCTATTATTTCCTGCCGGCAGAATGCAAAAGTATTTTTCCTGTCCACCCTCAAATACGCTTTCGTCATCGCCTTGGCCTCCTGTCAGGTAACGTATACATCCCCGTCTCACCTGGGATGCCCGTTTTCTTCCTACAACGTATACAGCAAAACATTGATATTTCACAGATCTGTTACCATAAATTCATGGTTATTTACTTTATGGAGCCTGTTATGGATCTAAATAAATAAAGGTTCTTTCTGGAACCTTCATGTGGATGGGTCTTTTGGGAACCAATAATGGTTTCTTTATGGCATTTCCCTAAAGAACCACTTTGGCTCCTTTATTTTTAAGAGTGAAGTCTGTTCAGCGGGAACACTTTGGTGACTTATTATATTACCTCTGTAAAGTCTCACCTAACCACACATTTCTCAAGATTTTCTAGAAATGATTGCAATATGTAGGCACATTACTGTGACTCCTGTGACTGTACACATATAATTACAGAGTAGTTGCATTGTATGTACATAATAAGTGCAGAGAATAAACTTTGGAAAATAAGTTCCAGATGTAATACTAATACTAATACTACTAATAATAGAAAAGGCTGATTAGAACGGTACTCTTTCTCAAGCAGAAATGCTGTCTGTAAAGTTCAGCGTAAAAATGCGAGTGACACTTCAGCACTGGTAAGACGTGCTGCGGTTAATCTCAGCATCAGACGCACCTCTAGAAGTAGATTAACTCATTCACGTCTTAGAAATAACTGTTCAAAAGGAAATAAAGTTATTAAAAACAACTATCACTCAACATCGGAGAAAAAGATGAAAAATATACCAATTACAATTGAAAAAGTTTGCAGTTTTACTAGTATTTCATGATTCGGATCTCGCCTTTAACGTATGGTGCTGCTGGCACTGCATTACTAACAGCCTACAAACAGTAAAGAGTTACAAATGAGAATTTTGACAATAGCTTCAACTTGTACCGTTTCACCCAGTATACTGATTGACTAAAACGAGGTCCGAGTGTGTTGTTGCCCGAGTAATCCCAACAGTAAGGAAAATGATAATCGCTGGAAAAGACCCGACTAAACATGTAACAGTGCCGTGGAAGTGGAGAGTTTAAATACAGTATCAGGTTTGGTTCAGTTGTTGATGTTACGCTCATACAACACCAATCAATGGATATCCATCTTTCGTCTCATTTTCAAATTAGATTTGCATCTATAATAATATCCAGCATTTTCCATTGTTGTTGTGTGGGAGGATTGAGAATCATCAACAAAAAATAACGGACAGTTATTGGAGCATTGCACAAAGCACGTAGAGCGGTACTGCGCCCGTCTGTCCTCTGCTGAAGTATTCGCCGTGATCGTCAAGTACTGTACATGCTGTGCTCTAAGGAGTTTGCCGGCATCACGACAATTAATTACTGGAAAGTAGCAGACTGCCTAATCTTTCCACGAGTCTGTAGAGATTGACAGACTTATAAAAAAAACTGGTTAAAATATAAAAGAACGCATGCGTCGATTTTTTGAAAAGTGGAATAAAAAATAACTTTTCAGTCGTTCAAACGCTCCATTTTTGAAATGCCACTGGCCCGGAGCGTATCAGCTTCCTACCTCACACAAGCAGGCACATTTGCAGTGACTGTGGGAAAAAATGATAATCGCGTATCTTGTAATTTAAAAGAAATCGGGGTAGCAATGAAGGAGGTGTGCAACCAGCTGGCTGACCTGCTATTACACATCACAGCTGAAGAGCGCCGGTTGCCCGAGCCGCCAGACGCACACTCAAGAACCGGGAGCAGACCGCGCATCCTCCCGCTGATCTTAAACGAACTTTTGTTTTTGTGTTTCCTCTATAGCAAACATTTTACAGCATTAATTGATCGCATTTCCTTGTCATTTGTATTCGGTGTTACAGTTGAAAAAAAAACAGACTTTCTCAAATTGCCCTGATGCCAAGCGGGGTTAGTAAATGACAATCGGTAAATGCAAAAATGCGCTCAATGAATGAACAAATGCATCTCCTTACCTTCACATCGTGTCGGAAGTGGCATGAAACAAACGCTGATGAATATCATGAAAAAAGAAAGTAATGCAAAGTTTTCTTCCCGCTGCCGACTTGTCATCTTGCTCGAATGTGGCAGATAACTTTGATTAGCCGAAATCAGGAGACCGGGGCCATCACACTACTACTTAGTGAGCTGGTTTTCAGGATATGAGTGATTTCCTGCAATATGAGCACCCCACCCTCCCCCTATGTCTATACACACACACACTTATATATATATAGATATATTTCCACTTCTATCCGGGGGGGTTAAAATCTTACTCTGTACAGTTGTACAGTACGAGTATCGCGGTGTCATAAACTTTCTGTCCAGTGATGCCGTAATTTGAACTTTAACGGTTCCTGTTGGCAAAGGGAAACACGAGGGATCTTGAAAAAAATGAAGGAAAAGACACGGTAAATATGTAGAAGAGTGGAATGAAGTCTTTCTTACAAACTGGCACTTTAAAAGTCTTCATTACAATCGAACAAAGTCTTGTCTTTTTGTGAAGCACGGGATTCCGCGCGGTCCTAAATGTTGCCCAGGTTCGTGCAGCTTCAATGTACTGTACAACAACGCATCTAAATGGACACGTCTGCTGTGAGGTAATAAACGGAGAGAGTGGAATGTATTGCAGTATGCTCATTTAGTTCTCCAATAAAAAAAATAAGAATATTTTAAAATATTCACAAGTTCATAAACGCTTGAACTTTATTATGTATAAACTAAAGGAAAGTTAACTGGCCTCCGAGGTGGCATGGTGGCACAGAGATTAGCCCTGCTGCCTGCTGCTGCCTGAAATCTTTAGAGAGTACAAAGCTGAGCTGTTGGAATATTCTCTCTGCTGTTTTTGAGTGCAACCACATTTGTTTTGTTTATACGCCAGGATACTGCAGTGTTTGTATGTTCTTTTCTTTTAGTGTGCATGCTCAGGGTTCCTTGGGACCTTTGTTGAACTGTAATCTTGAACTCTTATTATTTATTCTAGATTGAATATAGACTCTTGTCTCAGCAATGATTTTTGTTCTGTATTAAATGACTCCATTGGGAGAAAGTGGACAATGTCCAAAGTCTCTGCCTGTCCTGTTTTCTCCTAGGTTTCCTCCATGTAGCTTACCTTCTGGAGGCTCACTGGTGCCGTGAGTTTAGTGCTGCTGCCTTGTGGCTGTGGAAGTCCAGAGTTCACCTTCACGATGCCTGGTCATGTCTGCATGGGCTTTCCTCTGGGTATTCTGGTTTTCCACCCTCATCCCATGTGTTTTATAGATTCATTTGTGACACTGCAGGTGTGTGCGTGTGTGTTTGCATGGCATTCTGCAGTTCTAGGTAAATACACAATTGTGCTGCCAGCTTTGGACTGCAATATCACAAATAATGTAACTCTACAGAGGTTCCACTTTCAGAACTGGTAAGTAAAACACACATGGTGGCCAGCTTGAGCTCTGTTATATTTGCAAAGCTTTCATGCTGGCTTGATACTACCATTGTTAAGCAATGCACCATCTCTCTTTCACACTACAGAGGCATGAGAAGACTGAAAAATCAGAAATGAATAACTTTTAGAATTTTTTTGTATTAATTAATCAACTTATCTTCCAAAATTGTATATGGCTGCAAAGGTCTTAACTGTATATTCTGTGTCAGCTCTCTTTCTAAGAAAATTACAGCCATCCATTAAGTGTGCCCTAAGTCATTGTACTGTTCACTCAGTTGTAATGTTAGCTGGTGGTCAGTCTCTTTTGGACGCGAGACAGATGTTACTGCTAGCCTTGAGAGCAGAAACCCCTATGCTCACTGCTGCTTGCAGCAAAGAAAAGTTTCGAGTGAAATCAGTAACTTAGTACTTGATGATGGTGGACTATTCTCCTCAGTAAATAGTCTGAGACAATATGTTTGGAGGAACAAGCCTTGGTGTTTTTGGAATGCCTGCTCTTTTAACACTCTTAGCTTTTTGTATTCACAGCCACAGTTTTATTTATTTGAATATGCTGCACTTTGCTGTGGATCACCACTCTCACTCCACTGATCAGAACAGACACCAGTGCCGTAGAGCTGAGGTGGGCAATTAGGAGGAGCTTGGTAAAATTATGTATCCAGCTATGAAAAGTTCAAAAGAGGTCGCCTAACACTTTAAAGTGGTACACCTTATTGGTTGTGCTCCAGTTTTACTCTAGGCAATCACCTAGTTTGATCATATGGATGGGCAGGCCCTGTGTGTGTGTGTTTCTCAGTGTCAAGCAAAGATCTGGCACCCCTTCCAGGGTTAATTTCACTTTCACCTAATGCCACCATGGCCATAATATGGATTAAATGTGAAAATGGCTGAATGGGCATTTTACCTTTGTGGAATAAAAGAACACAAGAAATAGTAAAAGGTTTGGAGTAGCCACCCCATTTAATTGGCAACAAGTAGTTTGAGCAAAAAAAAAACGGTCTTTACAGACTGGAGTCCAAAACAAAACTGAGTAATAATATTGAAAATGGAAGTTATACAGGAGTAGTGGCAGAAGTGATGTCAGAAAGCCCAGAACTGGAAGTGATGTCAGTGAAGGCGGAACCAGAAGTGATGTCCTTAGACTCAGGCGAGATTTCCTTTGGCTGCTCTACAGAGGAAAGAGTCAAAAAACCAGTGCACACTGCCACCCACTGGTCTGGCATGTAATTAAAATCATTCGAACCCTTTAGTTGCAACCCATGTGCAATTGTGTGACACCTTCTTTCTTCTCATGTCTTTTAGACTCTGAGACAAAGAAGCAACTACATAATTATGTTGTCACTAGTGGAGGGACATTCTCAGGATGGTCTGAAGTGTTGTAATTTCTCCGAATATTACATTTAGTGCTGCAATGAAAAAGATGCATTTTGGTCTTATCTGACTATAAAACCATCCCATCTATGTGACTTCAGGCAACCTACAGTTGAAGGCAACCTACAGTTGAAGTGTGATATTAGCTAAAAATACTAATGGTTTTGTCAGTCTCTCAATGAAACAAATTAGTGAAGCTCCTGAGAAATCTTTGTTATGCTAGCAAATTTCTTCTCCCCCTTCTGTGGAATACTGCAAACTTCTTAGTTGCTTCTTCTAGTAGTGCCCCTTTTAAATCAGCCTCTATAATGGATGTCATCATGTTCTTCATAGTTTCATTTGTACCATCTTTTCTTTATAATGGACTTTTCTCTGTGAGATTTTTGAAGCTCTTTGTTTTTTCAACCAGTTACTGCTTTTCAGCCTTATCCCAGATTTACTTTCAATGTTAGTTTGTCACCATAATGTATTAATTTATTAACTGTGCAAGTCAAATGTGGGATTTTCCATAGATTGTTATAAATTACCTGAAGTAAAATGACATTCATTCAACTTATTGAACTAATCAGAAGACTTTTAAAGACCACTGGTTGCACAAGAATAATCAGTAAGATATGAATGCCTAACTACAAAAACAAGAATACATTTCTATGGATCATTTTCATCTATTTGTATATCGTAATGATGACACAAAGAAAATAAAAAACTCAACGGGAATATATGCTTTTTTAATAGATATCTATTTTATTCATATGTATGCTCATATATATGTATAAATACGGTATATATTGTCACACATGTGCCATCAGTGGATTGCTCATCTGAGGTACGTAATATCACCCTGGGAAGAGAGGGAGCATAGGTGCTAATCATGACAATTGACATCCATTCCCACCACAGTGCATTGAAGATGCCCAGTGAGAGCAAGCTGATTCCGTTCCTGCTGCTGTCCCACCAATAATTTATAAGGACCCCGGAAAGAGGTGCTACTGTGGGATCAGAGCACCCTGCAGGACTGAGCTCCTATCTCATGGCCTTCACCAAAGGAACAAATGCGCTGAGCCTTAACTGGCTTCCTGCTTTGTTTTATTTTGTTTCCAGTTTGAGCCTTAGAGCGCGTTTGTTTGTTTTCTGTTTCATTGGATTAAATGGATTGGCACACCAACATTTATCCTTTTGGACTTGTTGTTCCTCACTTGACCACAATATATATATATATTGTCACAGGTGGCTGGGTGCGGCCAGCCATCAGCCACCTATTTAAGGAGCCGCCGCCCTGCAATCAAGGCTGGAGTCGGGTGAGGAGGAAGACGAGGTCGGTGCAGAGGAGGCGAGGAGAGGCCCAAGAGTGTTGTGTGAGAAGAAGAAAGTGGCTATTGAGAGCCTGGACTTTGGGAGACTGTGGGGGTTTGGTGGCGGTGCATGTAAGACTTTGTAAATAGTAGTGTTATGAATAAACGTGTGGTGATGGCTGAATCGGTGTCCACCTGTGTGTGGCTGGGCCGCTATATTTCACAATATATATATATATAGTCATATTATAAGAACAAAGGATCTCCATCACTCTCTCCTAAAGATGGCACAGGCTTGAACATATGATAACTTTTCTCATCTTTCTGTTTTATTGTCTGCAGTTTAATTCACTGTTTTTCTTGTTTAGGGACTATAAAACCTAGAGAAATGCCTTTGTTAGCTGCAGTAATCACTTGGCTCTCTCAAAGTATATACTGTATATATTTATATATATATATATATACTGGGGATTCGCCCCATGCTCACTTCGCTCGCCAAACCCCTGGCCTGCACTACGCACCAGCCACTTCGCATCTCTGCCACTCGCATTGTGAAGAGGGGGGCTGAACGCACCCCAAGGAGATGCGGTCACTTCTCCAAAACCCCATCTTAAACAGTAATACAATGGGAAACAAATCCAGTTTTTTTTTGCCTCTTCTTTGCTCGATCAGCTGCTGGATTGCTCCTGTTGTCATGCTGCGTGATCTGCATCTTGGTGCTTTGAACATTTAAAAGCCTGTATGGCAGATGTTCTACTCTTTGTCTTTTATTTCCAGCCCCAGGCATGGTTAAATCACTTGGCAGAAAGTCTTGTCTTGTGGGACGTGAGTTCTTGATATTTTTTAGTTTATAATTTAAAAACGGAATAAGAATCTGAAAATCTAACAACATCACATTAAAGTTCGATAAATTCTGAAAAGAATGATACCAGACATATATATGTAGGTTTTAAAATAAATCTGATTTAAAGCGTGACAAAAAATGTGGCATAAAAAGTCACATAAAATCATTGCACAAAATCGTTGCAGTTTTAGGCTTAGGATTTTATATATACAGTATAGAGTATACTGTATATATATATATATATATATATATATATATATATATATATATATATATATATGTGCGTGTGTGTGTATTGTCACACACGTGAGCATGGGAGACGGTTGATGGGCTCAAATGGTGTTATTTATCAGTTAACCAGAGGTTGACGCTGTCATCTGTTCCTTTCTCCTTTTGTCCTTCTCCAGACCAGCTGAAGGACATTCCTCCCAATGATGTCACCACTGGCCCACCCACTGAAGATGTCACTTCCGGCTATCTATAACGACATCATATCCATTCCAGAACCCACCCACAGAAGACATAATTTCCTGACCCATCCTCATCCTCTTCCTGTTTCAACCATATATAAACCCGGCTTAACTTTGTTACCTCATTTCTGTCTTGAACTCTGTTCTGTAAAGACGTGTTTTATTTGTTTTACATTTTTTCAGTATATGGGGTGGCCATCCCCAAATATTTTTATGCCATCTGCCTTTTTTGTTTTCATAATATGTATATACAGTATACATATATATATACTATATATATATATATATATACTGTATATAT
This sequence comes from Erpetoichthys calabaricus, assembly GCF_900747795.2. Classification (NCBI taxonomy): domain Eukaryota; kingdom Metazoa; phylum Chordata; class Cladistia; order Polypteriformes; family Polypteridae; genus Erpetoichthys; species Erpetoichthys calabaricus. The sequence continues at coordinate 237,477,443 of NC_041395.2, forward strand.
AAATATATATATATGTACATACCAAACCCTTTGCAGAGTGACATCAGAACAATTATTTTAAATAAATCCATGACAGTCACCATCTGTAGCCAGTTGTTTGTTACCAGTTTGTTGTCCCAGAAGATAAGTATCATACTGGCTGTCTCTGGTGAATTGAAGATGGTAGATTTATCAGCAGCTGTAATTTTTTTGCTCTGCAGTAAAATATCAGTGAAAACGTTTTAGATTTCTACAAATCTGTCAACCCTTTGCCAATGCCCTATCACTCTTGATCAAATGTCTTCTCATCTTCTACACCCTACCCTGATAATTGATTTTGTGAAATTTTGATAAACATGGAATAATATGGGGCAGGTATAACATCAGGCTGAACATCTGAATTCACATAGGAAGTTATACAATCAAAATCCTGAGGCAGGTAGCAAAATAAACTACAGAAACAGTAAAACAAAGCTGAGGTAAACTCAAATTATAAGGAACAAGGAATGAAATGAACTCAGTGAATAAGCAAATGGCTAAGACAGGTAGTTGGTGAAAAAGCTCACTGAGGCACACCTTACACCTTTTGACTGGCCAGCAGTTAATAAGAGTGTCTTGCAGCTGGGGGGCACAGCCAAAGACAGATAGGACAAGAGAGCTGTGTGGAGAGGCAAGCAAAACAAGAAGGGTGTGGCTGAGGGTGAAAATACCTGTATGGATGTGGCATGAAAAAAGCAATCTTAAGGCTATGTCACATTACGTGACTTTTCCAGAGATTTTAAGTTTTAGCCTTCATTTATATAATCTTAGTGAGTTGGAGGCAGTCAGCAGGGCTGGTCACACTATCTATCTATCTATCTATCTATCTATCTATCTATCTATCTATCTATCTATCTATCTATCTATCTATCTATCTATAATGTAATGCTCAGCGACTCATTCCGACCAGTCCATGACTCGCCCCAACAAAATCAGACAAATTTGATTTTTTCTTCAGTTGTAGTGTTGGGCTATGTGTACATGGAAGCTGACAACCAATGAAAGCTTATCCCGAAGTTAAATACACAGAACACTGCAACTAGGAATCAGGCAGTTAGCTACTGGCTGTCACGAATTGGAGCAAGTATGAAGGTCATCACTCAGACACTAACTGTAAAATGGGCAGCAATTTTCAGTTGAGTAAATTCACATGGTCCAGCGACAAGATCAGCACCTGTAGTCAGCAAATCTGACAAACATGTGTAATGTGACATCAACTTTAGAAGTAATCCAAAAAAGCTGGGAGGATGGCATGGAACACCTTGTGACGTGTGAGATGATGGAGCTTCATGTCATCAGATTTTCACATCAATCATACATCCATCCAGTCTCTGAACTTTCCTGTTCTGATACCAGGTCATGGGGAACTAGTAACAACAGTGGGTAAGGCAGAAACTAATCCTGGATGGACTGCCAATTTATCACAAATCACTCACATCCACCTACGCACATTTAGTCCTCATTTTGAACTGATGTATTTAAAAAGGTAAGCTATAATGCAGTGGAAGTCATTTTAGTTCCTTGTGCAAATGCATAAAATCATTCAGTCGTGAGGATGGTTCCCTAGGGAAATGAAGAAAGAACAGAAATTGGGGCGTGATAAAATAAATACAAGCGAATTCTGGCTTTCCTTTTTAACAGTAAATGTACCTTGTCTGGTACAACATGTTTTCATTAACTGGGTGATTTCCATTGTTTCCTTAATTGACTTTCACTTTCTTTCATTTATTAACAAGCTATTTAAGAAGAGTTTACATAACAATGAAAATGCTCTCTACATTACAGCATCAACACATTGAAGCAAGTAGAATATTTGTGCTTCTTTACGTTCAGAACAGAAATTCTGTAGGGTCCAGCACAGTATAGTTTGCTTTTATGACCCGAGCACAGATAAATCATATTATTTTAATTAAAATATCATCCTTCAATTTGTTTTTGGAACACACTTATTTATTGCATTACAATAGCACAGTCTGGAGGAGTCTACCAGGTAGACAGAGTGCAAGACAGTGTGAGGGACAACACGTGAAGACCAACATCCCAGCCGGATTTAACTTGGAAAACTTCCCCAGCAGGGATGCCAAAATTACAGAAGGACAGGGGAAGGCAGTGTATTCAGCTTATTGTCTTTCCCCATATGCTAAGTGGCAGCATCCATGGGCCGAGGTACCCATTTGGATGTCCACAGGGAATGCCGGGAATTGTAGTACAGAGGTGCAATCCTGATGGGGTCTGTGGGGAGTTACACTTCCTATTCTTGGGGACTTCCAAAGGGTGAAGCCCTGGTACCAGAAGTACTTACGGGTCCAAGACAAAAGAAGCCTCTCGACCTCATTCAGTGAGTCAGAGCTGGGAGAGTAGACAAGCAAATCTTGCCTTGGAGAAGTAGCAATGTGAAGAGAAAGAAAAAAGAAGAGACAACCTATGTGTATGTTGCAAAAGGTATTTTGTAATAAATCCCCCCTTTTATTTGAACCCATAACTTGTTTTGTGTATTGTGTTTAGGATTTAGGGCTCAGTGGTGCCCCCTAGGTTTCACAACAGACACCAACCTAGGGTGGTTACTAGTCCAATACTGGGTCATCTCACACACACCCACACTCTTTCCTACAAGAACAGGAATCCAAATCACCAATCAGTCTAATTTGAGCATTCTTAGGAAGTGGGAGAAAATGATTATTTTTTATTGAAAAGAAGAGCTGAGTGTAGAATTCATAAATTCAAAATAAGCACCGAGTTCTTGTAGTTCCTGTAGTGTTTGCCATAGAAAGTTTGTGGTATCCCCCTAATTTTTTCATTATTTGATTTTGATTTATTATTATTTAATGATGTTGGTATTTGTGTGTTTTGATCAGTGTAAATTGTTTGTGTCATTATTGCACGCCACGTGGCAGCACTGACATCAATAGACACATAGACATGGCCAGGAAATGACATCATAGTAGTCATTTTGGGAACTGTGGATACGTAAGCACTGTAATTGCAAAGAGAAAAAGTTTGAATGTAGCCTATAATTGAACAAAAGCAATTTATAATTTTTTTTATTCTTGACTTTCAAATTCTAACATCATTTTTTTGTTTTATTCTCTTGGTAAAAGGTCATTGGAAAAGTCTATTTGAACTAGATCTGTTAGACCATTATTATTCTTAATAGAGAACTTATTTATATCAAATGCTAGCTATAAATGCTTCAAAAAAGAGATTGGCAGATACATTTGAAAACATACTAAATTGTCTTAACTGAAGTCACATAAACTAATCATTAATTACAAAGAAACCGTGTATTTTAAACATTAAAACAATCTTGGTGAGAACAGGCCATTCATCCCTACAGACCTCACCAGTCCTCCCAACAAAGCTCGCCAAGTATTTTAACCTCCTTAGCATTGCAATTTTTCTCAAAAAAACGTGTAAAAAGTGTATTTCTTGGCTTGAAAAAATGTTTTATTAAATCTCACCTTTCTACTGTAAAACATGCAAAACACTAAAAGTACAAAGTCAGAAGTGTAAAAAGTATAATCATGATACAAATAATAATAATAAAGATAATGTATAATAATATGAAATTAATAATAATAATGATGATGATAAAACCATACATACTATCAAAATACCTTGTATGTGTTTTGTGTGGTATATTTTTGAACGGGAAAACTGCTTAGGAGTACGGTCATTTACCTGACACTGTTCAGCATAACGGTTTGTCTCAACAATGATCTTGTCATCATCAAGAAATAATTTCAAGTAAGTAAGTGTAAGTAAATGGATTTTGGCTGTCAACGTTCACTTTTATTCGTGGCTGCCCAAAAAAATCAGAACGAGGTGGTGCTGGTTTATTTGAAGCAGGGACAACAGAAACCCAAATGTGAGCTTCACTTTCAGATTCATCAGAATTACTTTCAGTTTCACCGTCCATTTCAATTTCACTGCTTGAAGACAGATTCACTTAGTCATCCCTGCTGATGACAGGATCCTCCACATCACTGCTTGTATTACTGTCTACCACTGTCAAGAGTGTGCAACAACTGAGCTGCTGAAAAACGTTTCTTATGAGACTCCATTATAAGGCTAGGAGAAGACACGTCTTTACTGTTGCCCAAGTAATGCTATTAGTACTTTTACAACCTGAGTAATCCTCGGGACTAACTATTACGCGAGAAGCGCCTGTACATTTGCCTGAGTAATGCTCAGGACTAACGCTTTTAACACTGTTTTTACACCCCAAGTGATGCTCGGGGTTAACGCTATTAATTGACCAAGTAGGTTAAAAACAGAAAAAGTGCTAAGCTGGTCTTGGAAGGAAACTAAGTTACTTGACTTTTGACACCTCATTCTGTTTTTGCTTCTGCTCATCCATTCGTGAGTCTGCCTATGACATTTCAGGATAACATAGCCTATCCTGGCACATTAGATGTTCCATTTTGAGTAGGGTCAGTCCAACACAGGCCACACTTACACAGAAGGCCAGATTAAAGTCAACAGTTAACTGAACCTGCACATTTTTGGGATGTAGGAGGAAAATCAGTGTATGCTCTTAAAAATAAAAATGCTAGATTGGTTCTTCAGAGCAATGTCATAGGAGAACAATTTTTGGCTCCCTAGGGAACCATCCAAATAATGGCTTTGGAAAGTTCCTTCATTTATTTAGATCACTAACAAGGTCCATAAATAACCATGAACAGATAACAGTAGATTTATAAAACGCCAATGGGTTCCTGATTTTAAAAACACTCTTCCTGCATACAATAACTCAGGTTAAGTTCAGGTTTTTTTGATCTGTCAGTACCCTGATAGGTAGTTGGGAGCATGCTCTGATTATAGTGTGTTGCCGCACCCACCACATGACGAATCACCCATATTGGAATCCGAGTGCAGCTGTAGCTTACCATATATTAAATATTTGCTATGTTTCCACATATTAGAAACCTTTTCGAAGCCCAAAGAAAACATTTCATATGAAAAAGAACTCTTCCTAGAATGAAATGGTTCTTTGTGAGGCAATGGTTGTGCAAGGAGGCACATGACCCACTAAAGTGCCACATTATTTTAAAGACTATACCCAGACCAAACATCCTATGAACATAGGAAGAGTACAAACCTCTCACAGACAGTGACCAGGATGACATTCAAACCAAGGTCAATAAAGAGGCAATTTAGTGCTGAGTTTGCTGTCAACTCATGTCAAAACAGTGGTGGAGCCAAACCACTATCATGGATACTTAATTTATTTCAGTGCAAAGGAAACAATGTGTAGGATATTCATCCAACCACCTAACAGCCAATCCTCTGTGGCCTGTAGGGAGCATGTCATGGCCTCCAAACCCTTGAAGCAATCTTACAAACACGGTTTTGGTACACACAAATAATTTTATTTCACAATGCCTTACATAGATCTCCTTTTCTCCAGTATGCAACTATAACACAATTCAGTTCCCTCCATTCCTCCCAGGTGAGCTTAGTCCGATTCCTCTGACAGCTGAGGTGGCCCCTTTTATGCCAGACTCAGTAATACTTCCTGTGTCAAGGAGGAAGCACTCCTGGGTCAGGCAGAAACCCCTGAAAGTAGGGACAACCCTCCCCAGTAGATCCACTTCACAGCGCCCATGAGGCCCAGCAGAGCTATCCCATGGGACTGCAATTCCCAGCATGCTCTACAGGCACATGAATGGGCATGCTGGCCCAGGAATGCTGCCAACCAGTGCGTTAGGGAAGCATGTACTCTTGGGAGGCAGCCCATGCAATTGAGGTCACTTGAGGTAATAATCTAAGCATTTCCTGTAGGAGCCATGAAAGCATATTATTGAGGTTCGATCATCAATATTTTTAGATATATTGTACTATAAGAGGTTTTAGAGCTACTATAGAGGTGTCACTAAATTATACTGATGCACTATTAAGAAGCTTCATTAGCCTGAGCTTTTAAATGAAACCTGAAGACCCATTACAAGCTTAATCTGCTTAATGCCGCTTATGTTGCTTTTAATAATTGTAGCAATCACTGCTTGGCTAATCCTTTTCCACTCACTTTCTCTATGCTTATTGCCCAAGCAATTCCTATTGCCCTGGAATGGGACCTCAGACTGGCTGGGGCACATTAATGTCTTCAGTGACAGAAAAGTATCAAGAATGCTCACCAGTGCCCTTATTTGCTCAGATGCCCATAGAAAATCCAGATTTATGCTCGTCAGCTTCGAAGGGATTCAATATAATCTGCTCTCACTAGCTGCTGGAACTGACCCTGGCTACTTTTGGATTAAAGTATGCTGGGTTGTTATATCTTACACACCCAAAAGAGTGAGATTTGTTGCTTTTACTTCACTTCATGTTGGCATATAATAATTTAATTATACTTTATACATGTGACAATGAATCTGAATCGATTATAGTACATTACATTTTCTATCAACTCAAAATATTTTTAAAAAGTGACAACGGCGCTGGCCACCTGTATGTGGTTAGTCATTTTATAGCACCAATCAACACTCATGATATGAAGAATAGTAAAGAAATAAAAAAATGCAAATTACTGTATGTGATATAGTTAAGCCCCAAGGAAAAAGAACGAAGTAAAAATGTTACCAGTTTTTTTTATATATATATATATAGTGCATGTTGAGTCACTGTTGTTGAGAATGGTAGAGAGCAAGAGAAAACATTAAGAATGGTGTGTCTGAGTGGGTAACATCAATTAGTAATTTATACTATTTCTTGTCGGTAAACATTTATTCAGGTCATAATATGATGAGGCAGTTCTGCTTTTAGGCACTGATGCTAATACAGGGTTGTGATTAGTGACAATTTTAAATCAACTCTGAATTACTTTTAACCCTATTTATAACATTAACTGAATACCAATCAGAAGCTTCCTGTACTGTCTACTGTAATAGGTGGTTTATAGTCCATCCTGCTATGGATGCTTTTTGCTGTACATGGGCTTCATAACATCTTGGTTTCATTAAAGACCACAAAGCACTAAAGAGGATAATAAAGTATGCACAGAATATTACAGACATATAGCTCCCTTCTGTTAAGGAAACTGTATAGATACACAGAGGATTCAGAAGTATTCTGACCTCTTCACTTTCTGCACTTGTTATTGTGTTGTAGATTTAATTTTAAATGGATAAATTTACCATTTTTTCCCATCAATCTACAATCAGTAACCCATGACAGCAAACTGAAAATGTTTTCAGAAAGCACTGTCCCAAGCTGGTTCAAATACTACATGTTAATCTTGTAAAAGAATCTCATGACCCAGAGGAGATGCTTGAAACAGCAGCTGCTGTTTCTAATGACCAGGGAATTGATATAGGGGATGATTTGATTGGCACAAAGAGAAGTGAATTGATATCTCTGATACAAAGAAACAGGAATGCCTTTTTCGACCCTGCCTAGAGAGACATATTTGGCAAAGCATAAAATAATCATGGAGCTGGGGTTTTAACGTACAAATGTGCCTATAAAGAATTCCTGAAGATAGAAGGGAAGTAGTATGTAAGGAAGTGAAACAAATGCTTTAATTAGGTGTAATTCAAGAAAGAAAGAATGAATGGTGTAGTCCAATTGTATTGATCCCAAAACAGGATGGGTCCACACAGTTTTCTATAGGTTTCAAGCGTTTGAATACATTTTCAAAATTTGATGCTTACCCGATGCAGTGTGTAGATGAGTTATTACTAAACGTGAGTCAAGCATTATATATCTCTACCCTAGATTTGACTTAGGGATATTGGCAAGCACAGCTTTAGGAATCAAGTTGTGAGAAATCTGCATTTACCACCTTGGATGGTTTGTTCAAATTTGTAAGGCTCCCATTTGGGCTTAATGGGTCATCCCTAACATTTCCATGGATCAAACATTACACCCCCATTCTGAGTGTTTGGGTGCATACTTTGATGAAATTGTCATTTTCAACAAACACTTAGACATGCACCTGAAACAACTCCTAAACAGTTTAAAGGTTGTTGGTTTATCTGCTAATCCAAAGAAATGTTAATTAGCTATGTCAGAAACTGACTACCTTGCTTATTCCATGGATAAGGGGCCAATCAAACCACTAATGAAAATAATTGATGAGGTATTTACATATACTTCATCAAGAAACACAGAAGCAGGTCCATGCTTTCTTAGGAATGGAAGGTTATTATAGATGATTTATTCCTAATCTTGCTAGTCAGACTGCATAGATCTGATGAAGGGCCATAAGAATCGCAGTATTCCCTGGTCAGATGATTGTGATAAAGCGTTTGCTGATTTAAAAGCTTACCCTGTTCTGTGCAATCTGAACATTACCAGAGATTTTATACTGCAAATGGATGTCAGTGCATATAAGTTGTGGTTATGAATAGAGTTTTCTTTGAATTTTTTTGAAAGTTTTCTGAGGCTATAAAAATGACTGAAATGACTGCTCTTTTTTCAGACAGTACAGGTTGAGAAATGTTTTATCTTAGGTTTTTCAGTAAGCAGGAACACCTAAACAATTAGACAAAGCTGAGGGGGAGACTGTGAGCGATCAGGCCATGCTTTTGCTTTTTAGAGTGGATTCAATTACAGAGAAAACACACTTTCGGACAGAGAGGAGTTTTACAAATGTGGCAGCACGCTGCAGATTTGCACAGTCTCATGGTAACAAAAACCTTTAAAGCTGGGTAATTCCCATTGTAATCTGTGTGCTACCCAGCTGGCTCTTCTCTTTTACACATTGTGCATGATGCTGCTGCTCCTGCCTCTCTGCAGCTCGCCTTTCTTCCTCCTGTCGCTGGAGTTTTGTCCACATCCAGCTCCCGACTCTAGCTCCTTGACCGTAGGAAGACAGCATCCTTTATAGTCACCCGCACGTGCTCCATGTGCTCATTGACGTTCTTCTGGCGGCACTTCCTGGTTTGGCGGAAGTACCGCATGAGCATCCGGAAGCACTCCAGGCATTGCTGGAAGGTCCTTCCTCCACCTTCCCAGGTGTGGCGGAAGTGTCGATCTCCCAGGCGTTATGAGGCTTGGGGCACCCCCTGGCAGTAGCCACGGGCCCCCATGGGTTTGAGCCTCCCTTTTACTTCCCTGTGGTCTCCTTGCTATCCAGGGCGGTTGCCCCCTCGTGGCCCGGGGGACGTACAGATCTCCTTCCAGGCGTCCCGGCTGGGTCGGCCCACCAGCCTCCTGCCACAACATATTTTATATGTATTTTTGTATATTTGTAATACAAAGGGTGTTACGTTTTTATTGTATTATTTTTTTTTTCTTGAATGTTATTTTTGAGTTTAACTTTAAGTTTAATGTTAAGTACTGATATTTATTAATGTGTCCAGAGACATCAACTTGCAATTAAATATCCTACCTAAACATACTTTCCTTCACCCATCTGGCTTATCTATAAGTAATAAAAAACAAAAAGCCATATACATGTAAATACTAATTAGGACCAGTTTGATTGGGGGCTTTTTTCTTTCTTCAAAGAGGTGACACCTGTTTTGTGTAGTCATCCTTTCTGTTCTTTCAATCAGAGAGGATGCTTCCTCATAATTTTTTGATCCCGTAGAAGAATGATCTCCTGGTGGCATTTTGTATCCCAAAGTATCAGAAGTTATTTTTAGTACAACTTGCTTGGCCCTGCATGGGGTTTGCCCCTGAACCCCATGACCCTGGACTGGACTGAACAAAGTTACAAAATAGATTTATGTAGCTGTTTGGATGGCTGACTGTGCAGCAATAATATGAGCAGGAATTTCACCGTTAATACAACATTTATTAATTAGTTTTAAATTTATGTGTACTTTTTTAATCCCTTTTTTATTGAAATACAAACACTTTGAAAACTACAGCTGTACTCTAACTGTCCATTTATCAATATAAGAGCCAGATGCCCCATTGATTCTCGCTGCTGACAACTCCAAAAGGATCAGATTAAGAAAGGAGGACTTTCAGACAGATAAAGATAAAGAATCAGGAGATTTCCAGTGAGAGGCAAGGGCAATATTACCAGCAATTGTTCCTGGCACAATTAGGCTCTACTGGACAATAGATAAATGATGTGAAAAAAAGTCTGGAACTAGGAAATTGTGTGGAAGCAATGGGATGTTACCGGAGAGTATGAAAGTAAGAAACTCAGAAACCCAGGAACAAAATTAAAAACACCAAAGGACAGTTCCAAAACATGTGCATAAATGTACACTACATGGAGTGTTCAAGGAGCAAAAGTGACAGTTAGATCAGATGACAACCTCCAAGCATAACATTTACTGTCACATATCATCGATGGACAACTTTAAATTGAGTTTGTTGATGATTAGGATTCCTTGAAACTAATGAGATATTTTTAAAAATTAAATTCCATTAAATTGAAGGAATGGGAATAAAATCTCTGAGCCACACTGACTTGATTGATAGTGGGCCATATTATATTGTATATAATGTAGACACTAGTTTCTGACAAGGGAATAAGTGAAAAATTATACACAGGATGGGAATTAAGGGCAGAAGAGATTGATACCCCATAAGGTGTAGAGACAGATCTAAGTTATATGCAAAAGAAAAGGGAAGATGTGTGGATAGAAAAGGATGCTTTTAGAGAAGGCCTGACTCATCAAACATATCACCTACTATGTAAAAGGTTTCCTAGATCAGAGCTGGAACATAATGGGATCATCTCCAATGTGAAGGGCTGGGTTGTGAACAATAGGAGAGTTTTTGTGTACCAGTCTGGACAAAGGACAAGATGCCTCTCCACCTTACACCATATTTCTAAAGCATAAGCGATTAGAGGGACCATCTTATCTTATTACTTCCTAAGCTTAATACCAGAAAAGATGAGAGTGGAAATAGAACCTGGGGATACTCTATTAGTAATCATGAGATCTGGTTAGTGGGTATGGGTGGGTATGTACCTGTATTTTAATAAAGCACACTAAGGGAATAAAATATACAATGTATAAAAAGAAAAGTCAGTCTTTCCACTTGTACAGGATGATGTTTAGTGTTACAGTAACTATAAATTATGTAAATTCGTACAGTTATTACATAATCAGATCAGCTATAAATATAATAATGTCAGTATGTGATATATTGGAAATAATTCTCAGAAGATTTCAGAAATTCCATTGATTGTCAAAATTATGACAAACAAAACATACTATTTTGGACACATCTGTAACATTACTCAAGGCCACTGTCATCATTATTGTTCCTTCTTAACATTCAACCACCAGTTGCTAAGGCACACAAGTTTGTTCACATTTTCAAATGCCAGGGTAGATCTCTTTTTGTGCACAGTATGAAAAAAAGACAGCATGGAACAAGTACATCAAAGACTGATTTTGAAATGCTTGGATGAATAACAAACCCCCTGAATCACAACATCCCAAGTCTGTTGTCAGGTTGTATGCAAATAATTTTGCCTCTTTGTATTTATTAGTAGTTAGTTTCTGTTTTATGAAATTAATAACATCACTTAGGCACAGCATTGAACTGCTCCTGTGATTGCTTATCATGGATGTTTTGAATGTTTATTGTTGCAGGAGTTGTAGAATGCCAAGTAAAAGAAGGCAACTGTTAATACATTACAGGTTTAGGCACCCCGTGTTCTAAACCTTTTAAATACAAGGGTTAGAGAAGTAATCACTTACATAAAATAACCGTGTTTAGCAGCATTAAAAACACAACAATTTAAAAAATCTCAGGAACTGGTCTCCTTGCAAATAATACACATACAAAGTCCTGCCCTTTCTGTATTCATAGTTAGCTTACCATTTGTCATAACAAGAGCTGGAAAAAGTCTGTGTGTAATCTTGCCCTCAATCTCTTGCCTTCTGTCGAATTCATAAGTCATGTTGGTCCGGTCCAAGGTCCTTTATCTTCTCTTTTCTTCCAGTGAATGATTTATGAAGTGGTGTTTTATTAAAGAAATTACTAAATTTTCTTTGATTTCTGAAGTTCCGCTTGAAGTTGCCATTTTCTTAAAGTCACGCTCACTCATCTGTAGTTACTTAATGTTAAAGGCGGTTGTGAACAGAGAACCATTGACATCAACGTGCCATATTGAATCGACAATTGCCTAATCACATCAGATTAAAAAAACCTAAAAGAAATCTAATTCGCTGCCAATAGATGTAGGAGTGTCTGGGGCGCATCCCCAGGAAAAGGCAGGCCTCAGGTCACTTGCTTGCCAAAAGATCAAGGATTTACATAGACTTTCATTTGGCCAGCATCCTTCACTCTGGAAATACAGGCATTCACACTTATTTTGTTTTCACACAAAAATTAAACAAATACAAGTCACAATCAATTTTTAATGGATGTTGACATGCACTGACACCATGCACACATTTATTTCATGATTATTTCACATTACCTGATTAATCTAAGTAGCTTTTAAAATATTTGGGGGGTAGTGCTCCAGTGCCCCACATTAAAAACCAACATTGCCTACAAAATATACTTCATATGGTAATAAGTAATTTAACTGGGTTTATTCAAATCAAACTAATTATATAAATGAAATTATATAATGATTTTGAATCAACCTGACTCCCCAAGGTTTTACTAAAGGAGTATTTGAATTTGATCTCACCTAATTTTCTTTTATAAATGCAAACAAAATTTTTATTATGACGCAACCTTTTATTTGAGGTTACCTGTAAAATAAATATTCTTGATATAGTCAAAATGAAATTCTTAACTGAATTTACCCAAATGTTTCATTTCATTTGGTAACATCCAATTATGTACAGTATGTAAAAAAAATACAAAATTAGTTTGATTCTAAACCTCACTACAAAGAGTCAGATCAAGTAGAAATAATAATTACAACCGTGTGATGCCCAGGTTGCTCATAGTAGACGTTACATCCTTGAACCGGGGACATCAATAGTTGTGACTGACGATGAAATGGGCCATGAGGACACACAACACAGAAAGAGTAGGTGCAAATGTGCAAAGTGCTTATTATTAACAATCAATTGAATTAAAAAAAACTCAAAGTGCAAAAGTGCAGTGCAAGCCTTCTTTAAATAAATAATCCTAGATAAATGCAGTGTGTTTTGTGGAGGTTAAAATCTTCAGAAGGACGTCCTCGACGAACAACCTCTTTCGTTGCACGATGATCTTTTACTAATTCATTTATGAGTTTTCTGCGATATGCAAGATGACGCAGTTTATCTTGGGGGTAACACTGACACCAGAGAATGTAGCTATTTACAATTGCCACCTCAAGCAACCAGTAAAACGTTTTGCGCCACCACTTGACTGTTTTTCTAGAGAAGTTGTATGATACTGCATAATGATCAAATCTATCGACCGCTCCCATATGTTCTGTATAATCAGAAATAACGCAAGGTTTTATTATCTTCTCAACTTCACCACCTCGCTTTCGTCTCTCTTTCTCTTCAGAAACAGCATTGTGAAATGTGCTGTACATGAAAATCAGTCGTTTATCTTGCCACACAAGGGCTAACTGTTTGTTATTTTTCCAAGCAACTGATTCATTCTTCTTCAATTTCAGTTTCTTTTTTATATCGCTGGGTAAAAGCTTTCTGTTCTTCTGAACTGTTCCTGTAATTGACACTCCAAGTTTTGTCAACTCGACACCCAGTGCTGGACTAGTATAATATCTGTCGGTGTAAACATGATATCCAGAGGATCGATCATCTTGAATTAGTCCTTTGACCAACTGTAGCACTACTCTTGCAGGAACCGATAGATCTGGGTACGGAAGGATATCTTTGGTACATGAACCATAATAGGGTTCAAATTGGCTAAAGTAACCAGTTTTAGAGTCAGCCAATGAATACACACGTAAACCCCATTTTGTAGGCTTTTGTGGATTATACATGAGGAATGAAGTGCGACCCTTGAAACTAATTGTAGTCTCATCCACAGCAATGTTCTGTTCGGGTATATAGAGCTCTGCACACTTACTTTTCATATGAGCTACCATATTCTTTACTTTTTCACCTCTTGTTTGACGCTGACCTGGATCTGGATTTGATGGTGGTTGGACGTGAAGCATCCAGTGTATCATACAGAAGCGGTCTCTAGTAAACAAGTCGGTGAAGAATGGCATGTAGTTGTCCCAAGTTGTTGAAAAATAATCCTTCACATCAGCTGCATTTGTTATAGCCATTTTCAGTATCACACCAATATAGCATTTCATCTCAGTCAGAGAGACATCACGCCATTTTTTCCATATTGAACGCAGTTTTAGTTGATCTCGCATAGCATGAATTTCAGCTCGAGCGTATCTATTCGTTTCATCTGCTACATTTTGCATGACGTCATCAGTAAAGAATAACTGAAACATACCACCTACAGTTTTTGGAATAGAGCCTGCAGGTATCTGTACTCCAGTATTAGCTATGCTAAAGTCATATCTGTCTACAACAAAATCAACATCACATACTTTGCACCAAGAATTTTCATTACCATTATTAGTTTCAGTTTCGTTTTCGCTGCTTACTGCTTCACTTTCATCAGCTGACATATCATCAAGTTCAGTATCATCAGTGCTATTACCATTATCATTATAATCATCGTCATTATCATCATCTTCATCATCAATTTCATCCACATCCATTGCCATAATTTCATCCAGAACTTGTGCTGCATTTTGTAAACGTCTGGACGTCGCCATCTTGAATAGGGAACAAGAACTAGCCAATAATTACAGCAGTTATTTTTTTCAAGCACGTAGGAATAACACAGGCCACTTTTCTCGACCAGGCAACTGTGCAAATCGGTCAGAAACTTGCAGGGCCACCAGCGGTGGCCTGACGACCTATAGCGCACTTTTTACTAAAGCCAGTTTTCTGGCCTAACGACCGCAAAGGGTTAATAAAAGTATAAGCGTCTCTGTGTCTGCCTGTCTGTCCCATTGCTATATCTCTGTCATTCCAAAAGATGGTGCATCACATCCATTTTTAGTAATAAAGTGCGTTCCATTTGTCATTCCAACAGATGGTGCATCAGAAACATAAAGACTTCATATAAGACTGGCATATATGCAGACATACGAATTGCATGGTGCACTGCAAATGTTAACGCTGTGGTCTACATTCATTACTTAGATTTCAACTCATCTTAGATAGGTAGCACAGCTATTTCCATATATAAATAAACAATCCAAACTGTTAAAATCAAAGATTAAGACACGGTCAGGAATTGTCCTTGAAAAGGATCATGAGCTTGAGTGCATTCATCCAAGAACATTTTCTCCTCCTCTCACCCTTCAAGGTCTCCTCAGCAAGAGGAGATGTCGAACAACATGCGTGGTCAACCCTTAAACTGGCTCATAAACACCCTGCAAGTCCTTTTAATCTCTTCTGCTGCCATCTTTTGACCTTCAGTGTTTGGCCGTTCCTGGTACTCTGGATGCTCAGCATGAGCGATACTACCTGACTGCCTTCCTACTTTCTGTAGAAACACTGGCTCAACCATGGTCATCCTGATTTCTTTTCTTTCTCGATCTCACTTCTCTGTCTTGTTCAGGTACCTTTTATACTTCAGTGGTGCAGGTACCTTAATTCCCAACCCAAGAGCTCTACATAGGAAATTGGATGAACTGTGCATGTTTGCACTTGAATGCATGTCTAGCCAGTCTCCGTATCAACACCCTCGGGACTGCTCAACTATGCTACTGTGCACCTATGCTTACTTGAGTGCACAGTTTTTAGAAAAACATATGCACTGCCATAGACCCCAAATACATTTTACCACAAACCCAAGTTCACTTTATTCAGTGTAGGCTTTGGCACACAATCACAGTTACAGTAATTGCAAACTGCAGCTTCAAAAAACAGATGAAAGGATGAATAATTGTCATATTTAGCTGTAAGACATCATTTTCCATATATATATATATATATATATATATATATATATATATATATATATATATATATATTCCCTTTCTGTAGGGCGTACTTAAATGATAGACGATAGTGTAGGTAAATGTGGTCACATAGCCAAGTCCTTCTATTTGGACCAACAAGGTTGTAAACCTCAATAAGTGCCCACTTTTATTTCCTTTGCGTCATGGGGTAAGTAAAATCTGTGCTCTGAATATATTTAGAAAAAAATGTAATGCACATCTCTAATTCTTTGAAATAGCATCTCACATGAAAGGCACCATATAAAATGGATCAATCATTACTATGTCTGAGGCTAACTCCACTAGAGATCTAGAGAATTCAGTCTTTACAAGACAGTTGGATTGTATGAAAATTTGGCTGTTTACATGCTTTATCAGGCTTATGCACATTCAGCTGCTGGCATTTTCAGCGAAAATGGTTTCCAGATGGCATTCCATAATTAAAACTGCCAAATATAATTTTCTATTATTGCTTATATTAGAAGGAATCATATGAAAGAAACATATCTTTTTAGTTCTCCCTGGCATGAAACACATTGAAAAGTGCCCCTCTCCAAATGCAGTGTGTTAACATTCAAAAGTAACTACATTGTTAATTAAACTTACTATGGTAATCAAATGATATAGTTAATAGATTTTTTAAATTCTCATTCTACGTCTAAAGCATATATTTACATAAAAGCTTTAGCTAGACAGTTTTAGTAATTGCTGGGTTTCACGTACATATTTTTTTTTTCACCATGTGAGCAAACAAAGGCACTTGAAGGTGCATGCCAAGAAATTGTGACATGGTGTTTTATTTCCAGAGATGATGAAAGTTTATAATTGGGAACCAGCACACATTCTTCTGTAAAGATAATTATTGTGTGCCACTGAGTGCCAAATCTGATATTATATTAAGCACTCAACATGAAAGTTTCTGTAAGTATTTATACCTCACTTACAGTTTTATTGATGATTTCTGAAATGAATTTGAAGCCACTATGCATATCCATTTGTTGGATTTGTGTTTCCAAGTTTTAATGTGTTTGACTTTTGCCTTTCAACATTTCACGTCAGATTTACAAAACCCTACTGAATGCCAAGTCAGAGGTGTAATACTTCCATTTATCTGCTATTGTGATGAATGTGTTTTATTTGGTCAAACTTCTTAGTAGAGTCACCCACAAAACCAGTTCCTTTTATTTAATTAATGCAGGTACATTGAAACAGTATTATTTTTTTAGCATTTTGTGCTGTAATCTTAATTTTATCTGGCAGCGTGAAATTGGGAAATATTTGCTACATAAAACTAAAATCTCTCAGGTGCTTAGTCAGGCTGCCTCCTGCACCTGTAAAAAAATTAATGGACGCACGGGAAACTATAGGGCTCGGCTTGAATACTGCAGGAGCATGCTGTGACAAGAAAGATTTTCATCTGTCTAGTGCAGATGTAACCATACACAAATTGATCTTATCTTTCTGTTTTAGTCTGATAAGGAGAAAAGTGCATACAGATTGGTGGCTCTTATAAATTCTCAAAACTGTGCTGGCATGAGTCAGTCTGCCTCACAACATGGAGGCGATTATACATGTGTGGCTGCCGTTTGAAGCCATGCACTCCAACCACAGTCAGACAGAAATAAAGTATCTCAATTTTACCACAGTCTCTAGTGTCATGTTTGCACAATCTTGGCACCAGCAGGTATAAAAAGAGTGGTATGAAGTAATGGGAAGATAAACTGATGAGCATACCGGCAGGAGAATGAGCCTATGGCGTCCTGGATAATGGACTATCTGTCAGGTGAGACTCATGGATTGTGTCTCTGATACAGATGTGAGCAACACTGGAGCACCACAAAGAACAGTCCTGTCTCCTTTTCTATTCACTCTGTACACCTCAGACTATAAACATAACACCAGCTCATGTCACTTGCAGAAATTCCCAGATGATTCTGCACTTATGGGGTGTATTGACAAAGGGGATGAGACAGACTGTATTCCTTTACTGTGAGGAGTGACACCCTTTACATAGTCTACAATTCTGTGATCGCCAATCTGATTTTCTATGCTGTGGTGTGTTGGGCTGGTAACATCACTTCAAGAGTGGCCAACCGAATGAATATGCTAATTAAGAGGGCAGGCTCAGGGGCACTCTGGACCCCATGGAGGTCATAACAAAGGAGAGAGTTAAAAGAAAACCGAGTGTCATTATGAATAATGCTGCACATCCTCTCTCTGACACACTAACATGGAGGCGTTTCAGCAAATGAATTATTCAGCACAGCAGAAGTGTGTCAAGAAATGCTACTGGGACTCCTTTATACCAACAGCAATCCACCTGCATAATGCCTCACTGGGACTGTGACAGTCAAGTCAGAAGTTTTAAATTTTCTTTCTTTTTTAGTTATTCTGGTGTGTGTTCAGACCATAGTGTGTGTGTGTGTGTATTTATCTATCAGTAACGGCGCACTGCACGATAACGTGCAGTGAATACACTTGACATGAGCATTCATATTTTTCAGACTCTTTCTCTGTACTTAGCATTCGTTTGCTCAGTGGTTGATGCGCTTGCTGCTTCCTGAGCTGCTCTTGTTTTCTCCACCCTAGCGGCCCGTTTCTTCTTTTCTTTTGATGACATCGTTTTGCGTTAAAAATGATTAAGTCAGTTTTTGTGTTGCAATTACTTAGTACGTTTTTCTTAATTTTTCACTTAAGTGCCCAATCTGCCTCAAGAATGATTTAAGATATGAAGAGGTAGGAGAAGTGACGGCGAAGGTGGTAGTCATAGCATGCGCCGCACGGCCTCCCTGCTGCCGAGAGTTGATTCTACAATAAAATAAAATAAAAATAAAAAGAGTAATAAAAATCATTACCCTGAAAGCGGACAATAGAGGTCACATAGTATATGTGGACCAAATTTCAGGTCAATAAGTCAAACGGTTTGCAAGCTACAGGTGATTTAAAGTCCTGGACAGACAAACGGACAGCCACGGTAGCGTATTATATAAGAAGATCTATTTATTTATTTAAAGAGGTTCTGTAACAAAGCTAAATTTCCCCCTGGGGACAAATAAAATTCTATCTATCTATCTATCTAGTGTAGTGGGTTATATAAAAGACATACACACATATTAACATATTTTAACTTGTTTGCAATGGCAAATGTTCTGAACAAGTGTTATGGTATTAAAATAAAGTAATGTATTTTAATATATTCTGGTTTATCGTGAGTGCTAGTGAGTGACTACTTGTTGCATGGTCAAACATGCAAGTAGGAATAGTAAGAATTACACCAGAAAATGTTACTACTTATTCTAAGCGCTTTGAGTAGTGAGAAAAGCGCTATATAAATGTAAAGAATTATTATTAATTATTATTACTAATATCCCAGTATTATACAGCCTTTCAGAAAATGGAGGACCCAGTGGTTTGTGGAGCTGTTGCTTGAAGCTGTTCATTCCAGCAGTATGCACTAAGGAGACTTGCACGTTTAGCATTGCTAATGGCTGCACTAGGCAACAACCAAACAGAAATAAACTGAAGATCTGCTTTGTGTTTCTGGAATTGTTCTTAACTGATCATGGCTACATCAGACTAGTAAATCTGTTACAGCTTTACTTGTGAAGTCTTCTCTTTAGGTTTGTACGCCATCTGTTGTGTTTAAAGTGAAAAAAAAATCTGCAAACAGATACTTCTGGATGCTCATATTAAATGTTTCAATTCTGCCTTATGCTGCTGACCTAGAATTTCTTGGCTAATTATGAAGTCAAGTTCAGTTTTATAGCTGTTTTGGGACAGCAAAATACTTACATGCCTTTTGACTGAGCAGTTAAAAAGAAGACAAGGCCACCACTGGTGTGCTTTGAGGTGTTGTTTGTCACCCTTTTGTGTGCAATTAAATATCCCAGATAGTGCACAACTGTTAAAAATACTTGCATGCCAGCACACAGCAAATATAATAATGCAGCACTGCCATGTTTCTCCCCTTTTACATGACAGTCTGTTGTTCCACCTTGCCACTTGCAGTAAGTGTTGTTGAATGATGCAGTTCTCCTTAATGTTGGCTGAGGAACTACAACACATCATGTTTAAAGTTTCACAACTGCAAAAATCGCCAGTGATCTTTATTTGTTTAGTTATGTGTGCAGAACAAATAATATACTTCGAAATAAATTTTTCTATTGAACATTTTCAGCTGTGACTAACACCATGAAGTTGTAGTAAGTGCTACTGCCCTCAAACCCTCAGAGCTAATAGTTCAGTTCCCAGGTCCCAGGTATGTTTGTTGAATTGACAGGTACTATACAGCCCAATCACAGTCAAAATCCTAC
The DNA here is from genome assembly GCF_900747795.2 of Erpetoichthys calabaricus. NCBI lineage: Eukaryota > Metazoa > Chordata > Cladistia > Polypteriformes > Polypteridae > Erpetoichthys > Erpetoichthys calabaricus. Next base: position 237,497,627 of record NC_041395.2, read on the forward strand.
AAAAATCTACCCCGATTCTAATTATTCCATTTCAATCAAGCAAATTGCCACTCCAAATACACCTTCCTACTCACAATCCACAAACATTCATGCAGCGGCGATCCTTCATTTTTGGGGCCTGAGGCTTGAACTGTTATGCGTGCAACCAGCAACAAGATCTGGGTATCCGCCGTTCATAAAAGCAATAGGCTTAGGCTAATCTAGTACTATTTTACTTTACTTTTCTAAATAAAACATGTATTTTTGAGGAGAGATAATTAAAATATTGTAACTTTATGAACACTTCATTGATATAATTCTTGTCTTTATCGCTATCATGATTGCAATCACATTGAAAGGACAATTGTCATGCTTCTGTCATCTACTGTTTGTATCTACCAAAGAAGATATTTTTATTACCTTTTAATGTTTACTCTGTGTTAATTGTACATAGGTAAAGTTATTATTATTCCTTTTAATAGTATTTGTAGCTGCGTTTTCCCAAAGTTTCTAAAATTCTGCAGATCAAACTCAAAAAATGGGATTCAGCAAAGGCCTGACACGCAGAAATGATTCCACAGACAAAATATCTTCATTTTTAAAAGTTTAGTTAAATTTTAAAGTAAAACAGTTCACACAAAAATAAAGGAAAAATTAAAATAGCAAAAAAAAAGGAAAAAATTATAATAAAAAAAATGTAGTTCTGAAGTTAATATTGTTACAACTTAAATCGTAATTAATTTCTTATAATTTCTGAACCATTTCAAAACGGTCAGAAAACTGTATGCTTATCCCATTTCTAACTTGAAAACGGGTCTTTTAAGTCCCTGTTTACAGGGACCTGTTCTAAACACAACAAGAGCTTATTAACTCACAGTTTCTCAGTTATAGTAAGAAGATTCTATATCTTGCTAACTTATAGGGGGAAAAGACTATACCATTGTCTATGACTATAGAAGATATATTATATTCTATTCAAATAAAGCAAACATTAATATGAGTTTAACTCAAAACTTTAACTTTCTAAAATTGGCTCTTACAGTATTATATGCTATGCTATGTATTTTAAGGTTTTATAAGATTATTCATGTTAATAAAGTTACCGAAATGTTGTCCTTTACAATGAACAGAAGCAACAAAATATACTTTCATTTTCTCCAATATGAGCAGCCTAAGATAAATATTTTAATACAAATTTTAAATAAACGTTAATAGTGGTTTAAATTATTTATAATAATTTTATATTAAATATATTTAGAGTGAACACTAGCCTACATGATACTTTAATAACATTTTAATTTTTATTTTAACTATTATGTTATATTGAATTGCACTATATTATTAATATTATTTATTTTAAAAAAATCATCTTTCATACCATAGACACACAAAATTTTTAAGCAATGCGGACTAACATCACATTTGTTTCACACTGGTCTCAGAATTTTATAAAAGATATGTGACCAAATGCATACATATTTTAACAGTTTCATGGCTTATCATAAATTTTACAGTCAAATTGGAAGAAAGACCAACTATGCCGCAGACTTTATTCTTTGTATTATATCAAATACCAGAAGTGATTAATTGTTTTAATTGTGAGTATCTTCACATATTTTCTAACATTTGTTTTTTCTATTTTTAAAAATATTTTTAAATTTTTTCCACATTTTGACAAAACATGGTCCGAGAGTAGTTACTGCAAAAATAATTTCTGTACTGCAGTTCTCCCTCTGCATTCCTTATTCTGGATGCTCATTTGTACCTTTCTTTTCTAGACAGACTGTTTTATCTAATGATTCTCACTGAACTGCCCAATTTTATTGATAAATTGGGAGTCAAAGCTGGGATTCCAAGTTCATTTGTTGAATCTTGAAAATTGATAGTTTTTATACTTTTAATGTTGTGTGACACTTCACTGCTATAGGTTGTAAAGGAAAAGTGTGGAAGTGTGGAAATGCAAATGAATATTTTTAGCCTTTAAGAAAATTGCACACAATTTCACAAAAAAAAAGGCTAAAATGAGTCATGCCAAAACAATTTTTTTTCATACACAACAGACTTCAAAATAGCCCAACTGGGTATGAAACCATCCAACTATGGTATGTCTTCAAATTGGAGCCTCATTCCAGGAGCCACTAGTAAGTGGAGTTAGACAACACATCCTGTTACACTATAGTTGAGAATAGAGTTGTAAGAGGTGTCACACACTTGCACATGGGAGGCACACTTTCCTGCAGACCATTCATGGGAAATTCCTCCTGGCCCTGATGACGTCACTTCCAGTTCCAACCTCGATGATGTCACTTCTGGTTCTGGGCCCTTGGATGACGTCACTTCCGATGTAGAACCCATGGACAAAGAACCTTCCATTTCTGGCCCTTTTGATGACGCCACATCTGGGTCCGAGCCTATGGAAGAGGACCCTTCCACTTCCACCCTTGGATGACTTCACTTCCCTTTCTGGCCTTTAAAGCTGCCATACTCTACTAAACCAGTCAGTTCTATCTTGGACTCTGATCTGCACACATCAGTACTATGAATTTACCCATTCTGCAGCTAAGGGACATTATATGGGTGGCTGCCCCAAACTTTTGTATGACTCTTGTCTCTGGTTTTTGTGACAGAGGGCAATATAGATAGATAGATAGATAGATAGATAGATAGATAGATAGATAGATAGATAGATAGATAGATAGATAGATAGATAGATAGATACTTTATTAATCCCGATGGGAAATTCACATATTACATATTACATATTCCATATTACTCAAATAATGAGGATTGTCGAGTAAACCAGGCAACATAATTACAACAGTCTCAAGGACAGGACTTCAAGGGGTAAGTCAATTCCACCTATATGAACCTTAGGGCTGGAGATCTGGATGGCTGAGATAACCTTCTCGCCAATACAGGAAAATGATGATGAGTACACCACCACCAGCCATGTCTCGGCTGTTCATTAATGCATTTCATGATCTCACTACTTGATATAGTTGAGCCTTTGATTTTTCACTATTATTTTACTTCATTAATAAATGAAAAGGTCTACAAGAAAATTAAGAAGAAAAGCGTGACTACCCAACCAACCCATCCTATTGACACCCAAACGGTGTCAGCTTATATGTAACCTTTCTTTATAAATTACTGTGTTTATTTTATGTTGCCAAGAGTTACTGTATATGTATTCTATTTATATTACAGTACATGTCCATCCCTGTGTAGAAGGAAATCGTATAGGTATCCCATACTGAGTATCATTGTGTTTACATTTGTGCTGCAAATAAACACACACACTGTTGAGTCTACTGAGTGTTACATAAAAGGAGGTAATTGGTGTTTTAATTGATGTTTTCTTGTAGGTCTGGCACCAAGTGCCAGTGGATTTTACTCGTTATAGAGCTCTTTAAAGTGTTTCGCTACTCTTTTTTTTATTGATTTTAAATTGAAACAAATAACATTTCATACAATCAAGTCAAACGTAACAAATCAAAATTCAGCCCCCACCCAAGAAAAAAAGAGGAGAGCCAACAACCACAGCAAGTCTTTATAAGCAGCAAGGAAAGAAAAATATTATTTTTCCCCGATATAGAAGCTTATTCTAAAATGTTATTGATTAGATCCAGCTATATTTTAAACACGTTTCAAACAGATCCTCTAAGTGAGAATGTGTTTTTTTTCCAATTTCAAATAGTATTGGACATCCGTTGACTGACTTGAAGCCCATCTGGGAGTACTGTATACCAAACTCAACTGTTAATGGGTTAGGAGTGATTGTGACAGTAATAAAATTGAAAGGTAGGTAGTGCCATGCCCACTTCTGGTTTAGGTCATTGTAGAGTCACCCTTTGGATATGTGGGTGTTTAGAATTCCAAATAAATGAGGTTATGATCAAATCTAATTTCTTAAAAAAACATTTGTTAATGTACAGTATATGGAGATGCTTTGAAATAGAAAAAAAAAGCTTGGAAAGGATGTTCATCTTGACAGTGTTGTCTACCCCCATCTCACATTAGTAGGGAGAATCATCTATTCACGTCTTGTTTAATTTTGTCCGTGCAGGCAGCAAAATTTTGTTGAAAAAGAACTTTACATTTACTTGTGACATTTACCCCTAGGTATTTAAACTGATCTGCTAAGATAAATGGGAAGGTATCCAGTCTAATATTGTGTGCTAGAGAGTTCACTGGAAAAAATCACACTTTTATTCAACTGATTTTGAGTCCAGATATCTTCATTTGCAAAAAGTGATATATTCTTTTCAAGTCCTTCTCTGATAATCCCCTTTATTTCTGATGCATTTCAAAAGTAAATAGCCAAAGGCTCAATGGTGATTGCAAAGAGCAATGGTGATGGGGACATTCTTGTCAAGTACCACATTCTAGTTTGAAGTAGTCTGAAATAATGTTGTTAATATAACTCAGGCTTCAGGACTAGTATAGCGCAGTTTGAGCCATGCACATATGTTTAGGCCAAACCCATATTTGTGCAATGTAGTGATTAGGTAATCCTATTCAACCAAACCAAATGCTTTTTTTTTGCATCCAAAGATAATAAAATCTCTGGGGTATTAGAATTAATAGGCAAATATATTACATTAAACAAATGTAGATTAGAACCTAAGTATCTGCCTTTAATAAATCCATTTTGGTTTTAAAATATTACTGAAGGCAGCATTTTCCCAGTCCTTCCGGCTAGAACTTTGGAGAGTATCTTAATGTTATTATTCAGGAGTGAGTTTGGTCTGTATGATGCACATTGTAGTAAGTCATTACTTTTCTTTGGAAAGACGGTAATTAATGCTTTGTGAAATGTTTGATGCAGAATTTTGTTCTCTTTAGCTTCTATAATCATTGCTAATATTATAACTTGTTTGAATTTTTTTTTTAATTCCACTGCGTAGCTATCAGGGCCTGCTGCTTTCCCACTTAGATACGAGTTTATAGTGTCTACTAATTCTGGGAGTGTCAGAGGTTTACCCTGTTCCACAGCACTAAGAGTATCTGGCTGTGGTTTCTGTAATGAACTAAACTGAGTAGGATATAAGAACTTAAAATACTCTGTAAATGTGTGGGTTATATTTTTATTGTTAATTAATTTATCTCTGTCCGAGTTGGTAATTGCTGTTATTGCATTGTGGACTTCCTGCTTGTGGATTTGTTGAGCTAAATTCTTATTGGCCTTCTCTCCGTGTTCAAAGTAATGATGTCTCAATTTAAAGATGAGCTGTTCCATTTCTTTAGTTGTCAGGATGTTAAATTCTGATTTTAAAAACCTGTCTTTTCATATAAGGTCCCTCATTTGGAGACCTGGGGGCTCATGCACAAATCTGTGCGTTCGCCAACTTCCACGTTCTTCTGCTCCATAAATCCCGGTCAGCGTGAAAAGTAATGCATGCGCCTGCTGCCACTCCCCAACTTCTCCCAGAATTATGCCTCTTTGAATATGCAAATCAATATAAATAGCCCTTAAGCTCAGCATTTTGTGAAAAGGCAATGGCAAAAGCACAGGGGGAATAGAAGAATACCAAGTGGAGGCAAGGAAAAACATACTATTTGTTGGTTTAAACAGTGGTATAAACAACAAAAGGAAGTTGATTGAGTCACATAGAGTGTCGGAGAAACTCAAAAGCTCAAGTTCACTAAGTCGCACAGTGCCTGAAATAAAAAAAGAAGTTGTCAGATATCAAAGTCGCTGTGAAAAGGCGAGTCGTAGCCCACCGTCTGAGTGTCATATGAAAGCTTATTAGGGTACAGAGAAAAGAAAAAAAAATAGGGACACAGTGAGAAAAAAGCTTGAAATGTCAACTTTAATCTCGAAATTTCCACTTTAATCACATAGTTTATTTTGTCATTAAAGTAAAACATCATAAACTTCATCTTAAAATCGTTTAATTTACTAGTTTCTCAAATCTCTTTGTAACTACAATAGCACATTAAATGTTTTGTTTTGTATGAATTCTTCTATGTGCTCTATATGTGTGAATCACTACATGCATCTTAAACGGGCTTTCTCTTCCTCCGACTGGACACAGAATCCATTACATTCATGATATTACAGCTCTCTGAATAATTTAAATACTGAGATGTATACATGATATCATTTTCATGATGATAGGAATTAAAGCATGTTATTTAACATAGGAACACGATGGAAAAGTGATAGTAATGAGCTGCCGCCTCGTCCAGAGATTGTTCATGCCTCACACAAGATGCTTGCTGCACCGTGTGCGACCTTCAATGAAATAATTTATTGCAGCAGTACTGTCTCTTTCAAACGTACTAACCCCCAATTCCTGTCCTTCCTTTTCTTTCTCCAAATACCCAATCGCCACACAATCAGCTCTGTAATAGATGTAAAGCCATCTGTAAGCTGAGAATGCTGATTCTTCAGAACTTTTAAGGAACATTGAAATATCTTCGTAGTTCATGTTTAATTATTCCACCCATTTTTCCTTCCAGTGTCGCACCATCCCCAGCAAGAATGCAAAGAATTATTATTATTATTATTAATACAGCGCGAGGCAGGAACAATCCGTGAACGGGGTGCCAGCTCCTTGCTAGCACTGCTACACTGTGTCCTCACATGTTTAATTATTAACAATATAGATTATTTAAATGATGTTAACATTTTATCTGTATAATATAATAAGCATATTTTGCTGCATTTCATCTTAAAAATGATATCGTCAACATATGTAAATACGCGCTAAAGTGGCTCAGGTTGTGCAAAATTATAACTGTATCGCAAGTTTACAGTGAGGTAATTGTACTTATAAGTACAAACAGTTCTACAAGGAGCACTTGATGGACTGATTGAGTGAGTCTGTAGTTCTTGGGATGAAACTGTTTCTGAACTGCGAGGTCCGTACAGGAAAAGCTCTGAAGCGTTTGTCGTATGATAGCAGTTCAAATAGGCAGCATGGCCGAGGCAGCGTGTGCTAGATGCTGTATACCGATAATTCTCTTTCCGATCAGCTGCTGTAGAGCTGTGATTCCACACTCAGATACAGTGATATAAGTACTCCGAGTGGTGCAGTGAGAGTAATATGGAAAAAGATGATCCACTGTGGCAACCCCTAACGGGAGCAGCTGAAAGAAGAAGAAGAAGGTGCAGTGAGAGTAACAACGCTAAAGCAGCTATGGTATTTGGAATAGTTTCGCTATTCTGTGGACCATTATATTGTTATAGGTTAATTACAATCAGATGCCTTAAACTAATAAACAATATGCGGTTAATTTCAGTGTATATGATAAAGCTGCCTCAGGAATGTGGATCTAAAAAAGAAAGGGAAACCACACTGGAACAAAATTACTGCTTTGACGCTGGGTGCAACCAGTTTCAAAACCGAGTGGAGAACTTGCGTACACCAGGGTTTGAGCTACCGTGAAAATGTGTGTGGCTTTACGCCAAGTTTAGGTTTTGTACATCACAATTTGAGTGTGGAAAAGGGAGTACTGTACACAACATTTTTGTGCGTACGCGCCGTTTATAAATAAGGCCCCTGGTGTTTTCTAGATCTAGTTTGGTAATTTTGCTGGACTCAGATGCCTTCTTGGTTTTCAATTTATTTTTATGCGAAAGTTATGATATAATCTGTCCTCTTTAAAATGCCTTTAGATTTTCCCAGAGTATATCTGCAGACACCTCTGAGGATGCTTTTGTCTCTAGAAAATAATCAGTTTGGTTGTAATATGAATTCTGTACAGTTCCCATCAGCTAATGACAGGCCGTTAACACTAGAACTACCAGAGCCTACAAAAAAAACTTGTAGATCCGGCCCACCTTAAATCCGCTCGTACCTCTCCCTCAGCGTCTTTTGTCCTGTAAATGTGCTGACTAAGACAACCAGCAAGCAGCCTGCTATTCCATCCCCCACCGCTGCAGAATGTGCACAAAGTTCTCCCAGCTCATGCCTTGATTGATTATCTGGGAGTGAAGTGCTGGAGTTTTAGAGTGGAAATAATAGATCATTATTTGGAACACATGCATTTCATGTGTGTTCCATTTCTACAATAATCTGTGTAAACACACTGTTAAAAAAGAAATGTTTTTCATATTTCACTAGTAAATGAAAAAATATTGGCATAAACTATAGAATGTGTGAAGCCTGAAGTCCACAGATTAAATAAACACTTTCGAAAAAGGTTCAAGGAAGCTACAACAGCTTCTGTGATGTAGCGGTAAGATTTGCTGACTTATAATCATATTTGCTGTTTTCAGTAGTGAGCTTCTGTTATTGTTAATATTATACAGTACACACATACATTTAGTTTGCGTCTGTAGCAGACGGTGTACATTTATAGGACTTGTAAAAGTTACCGTTTTTTTTTCACAATATATACTACCACCCTAGGGATCTGACGCTGTTAGTTTTTATTTGAAACTGGGAGTAAGTGTAGATGTGAGTGGTGTTTTGAGGCAATGGAACTGGACATTCTCTGATCTGGAGGGATAAAAGCTGACACACAAATGCTGGTGAATCTGCCTTCTTCGTATCGATAGATAGATAGATAGATACTTTATTAATCCCAATGGGATTATTATTATTATTATTTTTATTATTATTATCACTTGATTTTTTTTATTCAGTTTTTTTGAGTGTTCCTGTTCACACTGAATTAGTATGCACCTTATGGTCTATGATGTCAAAAAAAACAAAAAAAAAACAGACGTAGGTATATATGATATTTGGAATTATTCATTTTATGACCTGTATAGCACATTTCAGAAAACATTGTGGCATGGATGCAACATTATTCATATTATTCATATTCATTCACATAGCACTGCGTGTTTTTTTCCCCCGATCTTGCCAGTCCCAACATGTTGCTGTTTCTTTTGCACTACAGGACATGCAGAGGCAACAATAGTACAGAGAGATCAGTTCAGCGCTATATGCAATTATCATATTCAAATGTTAACAGTTCACACACACACAAGGACCATCCTTCCTACATTTACAACATGCGTACCTGTTGGCCCAAACATGTTGTGAGGGTCTGCTGGGAATGTCTGGCAGAGCCCCCTGTCAGAAGTACCTTCAACTCCCACCTCACTCCAGAACTTTGACCACGTCCCGAGGGAGGTGGGGAATACTGAGTCCGAAACGTGCCTCTATTGTTGAGGAAGCTGACCAGAGCTATGGCCGTAAGGTGGTTGGTGCCTGTCATGGCGGCAATCCCCGAACCCATTGGTGGACACCGGCAGTGAGGGATGCTGTCAAGCTGAAGAAGGAGTCCTACCAGTCCCTTTAGTCCTGTGGGACTCTGGAGGCAGCTAATAGGTACCGGCAGGCCAAGCGGAATGCGGCTTCGGTGGTTGCTGATGCAAAAACTCGGGCATGGGAGGAGTTTGGGGAAGCCATGGAGAACGACTTTCGAACGGCTTTAAGGAGATTCTGTTCCACTGTCCGGCGTCTCAGGAGGGGGAAGCAGTACAGTGTCAACACTGTATATAGTGGGGATGGTGCGCTGCTGACCTCAACTCGGGACGTTGTGGGTCGGTGGGGGGAGTACTTCAAAGACCTCCTCAATCCCACTAACATGCCTTCCAATGAGGAAGCAGAGCCTGGGGACTCGGAGGTAGGCTCCCCCATCTCTGGGACTGAGGTCACCGAGGTGGTCAAAAAACTCCTTGGTGGCAGGGCCCCGGGGGTGGATGAGATACACCCGGAGTTCCTCAAGGCTCTGGATGTTGTAGGGCTGTCTTGGTTGACACATCTCTGCAAGATCGCATGGACATCAGGGACAGTGCCTCTGGATTGGCAGACCGGGGTAGTGGTCCCCCTCTTTAAGAAGGGGGACCGGAGGGTGTGTTCCAACTACAGAGGGACCACACTCCTCAGCCTCCCTGGAAAAGTCTTTTTGGGGGTTCTGGAGAGGAGGGTCCATTGGATAGTTAAACCTCGGATTCAGGAGGAACAGTGGGGTTTTCGTCCTGGTCGCGGAACAGTGGACCAGCTCTACACCCTTAGCAGAGTCCTGGAGGGTGCATGGGAGTTCGCCCAACCAGTCTACATGTGTTTTGTGGACTTGGAAAAGGCGTTCGACTGTGTCCCTCGGGGAATCCTGTTTGGTGTGCTCCGAGAGTATGGGGTACCGGACCCCCTGATAAGAGCTGTTCGGTCCCTGTACAACCGGTGTCAGTGCTTGGTCCACATTGCTGGCAGTAAGTCGAACTCGTTTCCAGTGAGAGTTGGACTCCTCCAGGGCTGACCTTTGTCTCCGATTCTGTTCATAACTTTTATGGACAGAATTTCTAGGCCCAGCCAGGGTGTTGAGGGGGTCCGGTTTGGTGGACTCAGGATTGGGTCACTGCTTTTTGCAGATGATGTTGTCCTGTTTGCTTCATCATGCTGTGATCTTCAGCTCTCTCTGGATCGGTTCACAGCTGAGTGTGAAGCGGCTGGGATGGGAATCAGCACCTCCAAATCTGAGAACATGGTTCTCAGCTGGAAAAGGGTGGCATGCCCTCTCAGGGTTGGGAGCGAGATCCTGCCCCAAGTGGAGGAGTTCAAGTATCTTGGGGTCTTGTTCACGAGTGAGGGAAGAATGGAGCGTGAGATCGACAGGTGCGGTGTCTGCAGTGATGCGGGCTCTGCATCAGTCTGTTGTGGTGAAAAAGGAACTGAGCCGTAAGGCAAAGTTCTCAATTTACCAGTCGATCTATGTTCCTACCCTCACCTCTGGTCATGAGCTATGGGTAGTGACCGAAAGAACGAGATCGCGAATACAAGCGGCTGAAATGAGTTTCCTCCGCAGGGTGTCTGTGCTCTCCCTTAAAGATAGGGTGAGAAGCTCAGTCATCAGGGAGGGGCTCAGAGTAGAGCCGCTGCTCCTCCACATCAAGAGGAGTCAGATGAGGTGGCTCGGGCATCTGATCTGGATGCCTCCCTGGTGAGGTGTTCCGGGCACGTCCAACCGAGAGGAGGCCCTGGGGAAGACCCAGGACATGCTGGAGGGACTATGTCTCCCGGCTGGCCTGGGAACGCCTCGGGATTCTCCCGGAAGAGCTAGAAGAAGTGGCCGGGGAGAGGGAAGTCTGGGCATCTCTGCTCAAGCTGCTGCCCCCGCGACACAACCTCGAATAAGCGGAAGAAGATGGATGGATGGATGGATAAAACTCCAGCACTTCACTCCCAGATAATCAATCAAGGCATGAGCTGGGAGAACTTTGTGCACGTTCTATGGCGGTGGGGGATGGACTAGCAGGCTGCTTCCTGGTTGTCTTAATTGGCACTATTTACAGGACAAAAGACGCTGAGGGAGAGGTGCGAACGGATTTAAGGTGGGCCGGATCTACGAGTTTTTTCATAGGCTTTGGTAATTCTAGTGTTAAGACACCATCTACGAGATGAGTAGGTAGGACATAGTGATTTAAGCTCCTTGATTAAAGGGGTGTGATCAGAGATAACAATAGTGGCATACTTACAAGATTTGATTACTGGCAAAAAATAATTGTCTATGAAGAAATAATCAATTCTTGAGTAACAATGATGTACTGATGAAAAGAAGCAATATGCTATTAGGATTGGATTTAAAAATCTACATGGGTATGATAATTTATGATCCATTACAAACTGTAATTATTTTTGTAGTATTAGAGGTTTTCACCCCTGAAGCTGAAAAACTATCCAGGTTTCAATTTAAAACAGCTAAAATCTCCAGCCATTATAATTTAGGTGCACATTAGGTGCATAGATATTTATCAAAATCGCTTTAGTATTAAATAAATTGCCATTCACCATGACATATCGCCCTTCAGATCAGATATTACATCTGATACTACAAATGGAATAGTTCTGTATTTCAAGATTCCAACACCCCTAGCTTTCTTTGGCCAACTTTTTCACTCCAGCTATACAATCTACTCTCTTTGCAACCAAAAACTGGTCCTTACTTAATAGGTGAGTCTCCTGTAAAAAAACTCTCTTGCCAATTAGAGCTGTTAGGTGAGAGAATATCTTTTTCTCTTTAATTCATGATTGAGACCATTGACATTCCAACTCACAAAGTCCAATGTTTGGTCATAGAGACATTGCTTAATCATTGCTTTTGTTGACATTTTGAAATCTTAAGTTAAACTAGTACATTGTTACATATGGTAGCTTTGATCTAGATTTCATATTATTGCCTAATGTTATATTTATCAAGCTTGTTGTTATGTTGGCACTTACAGTTATTAGGGTGGATAGGATAAATAAGAAATAGCAGTGCCCTATTTCTCTCCCCCCCCCCCCCAATTTTTTGCTTCCTCAAGTGAGGGAAGACCATACTTCATGAAGTTGACAAGGAAACTGAGATAACGTATGATAGTACATTCCTGATACAATAAACCAAAGCTATGATGTGAAAAAAACACCTACTGTAAAGATCTAGTTACTGTGTGGTTGCCAAAATGCACATATATTTAATTGAAGAAATTTCAGTGTAATAAAAAAAAAGGAAAGGTGGCCGAAAAGGACATAGAATGTATAGTTACGGCAAATGTCGCATTACAAATGGATCAAGTTGCAAGCAGAATATTCTTTGCCTTGCCAGAACATGGTATGACCCCTGTTTCAGAATGATGTCGAGATCAGTCTTGAGAGCTAAAAATGTAAAAATGACCTTCAATATCCACTTTCAATTTTGCAGGGAACAAGAGGCTATATCTGATTTCAGCTCTAAGAAGACGCTGTTTAATGCTGTAGAATGCAGCGTGTTTAGCACCTGCAGGGGAGAAATAGGGGAAAATACGAATGCATTTATTTTCAAATATAATATCCTCTTTGAGTCTGAGAAGAGACATCAAATTTTCTTTAACCTGTAGTTTGTCAAAACGGACAATCAGGCTTCTCGGTTTTGAGGCATTTGATCCATGTATACGGTAGGCTGCTGATCTGAAGTCCTCTCCAGTTATTTTAGAGAATAGTTCAGCTATGAATTTCACTGAGTTTGGACTTTAATGTTTTTCAGGAAGACCTTTGAATCTGATGTTGTTCCTTCTATATCTGTCTTCCAGTGCAGCCAATTTGTCACCAAGCAATTTGCATTCTGAATTTGCAGCTGTTGCTTTTTCTCCAGCAACAGATGTTGATTGTTCAACTATTTCAATATGAGTCATAAATGTTTGCTTAACATCTTCAAGCTGAGCAGCAAATTCACTAATTTTCTACAATTTCTGTAAAGGTTGTAGTAAACTTAGTACTTAAACGTTTTTTCAGGTATTTTATGTCCTGAAGCTGGTTCTCATTTTTCTTGTTTATGTCCTTTATTTATTTCTTATATTTCTCTTTATATAACACTTTATATCATTTATGTCCCATGATTGTGTGGCAATCATTGGCTTCAGCTTGGACAGTGCATTTCAGTTTTCTTCACACTTCATTGGTGGGATTGTGAGTCAAGTTGGGGTTGTTTCTCAAGCTGCTTATTTACATGATGGAATGCCAGCTCATTCTGTTGGTGACTCCGCCCACTCATTTCCATGTTCATGCATCTTGTCAGGTCTGTTACAACATTAAGCAGAAATACTTGAACAGCTATACAGATGTTTACACGTGTCTTAGAGATATTTGAGAAAACTGTTAAAGGCATTTAAGTTATTCATTTTTCTTTAAGGATTCCATTACCTGAAAATTTGCTACCAAACACATTTTCAGCAACAGATTATGTTTAGATAGCAATGAATCCCTTTATTTGAGAGGCATAACACCATACAACTTCAAGTAGGGGGGCAGGTCAGTTGCTGAATCTCATTGCTTCTGAGAGTGTCAGTTTGATTATAAAACTTGGAGTGACAGGGGATTACAGGAGTTCTAGGAAATTTTCAGCACAGTTTCAAATAGATCTTGTAAGAAATCAGTCTTACAAGAGACACAAGTAAAGAGTTGGGGAATTGTCCCTATATAATGTCTGGCGATCTTGAGAAAATCGGAGTTGCAAAAAGTGATCAAAACCATAACAGTTGATAATACAGAGCAGTTGAAGGTGAGTATATATAGAAAATGGCGACCAGAAGGAAGTAATGATGGAAAAGATGTTATTGTGAGGCGACCGGAAATGATGTCATCAGTGAGTGACTGGAAAGCGATGTGGCGGAAGTGACATCATCAGGTAGGGTTGGAAGTGATGTCATCAGGGAGTGCCGGGAAGTGACAGTCTGAGGTGGAAGTGACATTTTGGGAATCCAGGACTGTCGGTGAGTGAATTAATTTGTTTTTGTTTGTTAATTCTGGTTGGAAAAGGAGAGAGATGTTAATACCCGATATTATCCCTTTGTCTCGTGATCGTTCACTCACCTCAGGGCTTGTTGGCTGCCTCCTAAGCACACGTGTGTGACAATCTGTATCATAATGGAGTTGGCAGTCAGGAGCAGTGTATTATAACATTGTGTCTTTGCCTGCAGCTTTACCTTCACACTGCAGTGGCAAATCATGCACCTTAACTTTGTCTAAATTTAGCCAATATAATGTAGTCAGATTAGTAGAACAGCATTCTAAATTAAAGGTCTCCAAGTTCTTCTTCGAATGAGAAACATTTGTAACACATTGTTCTTTTTCTATTTTTAAAAATACATTTACATTTTTCCCACTAGAAATTTAAATATCAGTTTGTAAGTGTATGATCATTTGCCTTTTTACAAAAATCTGCATGAATGTAACATGTTTAAGGCTGAAAGAGCCTGGTGATTTAATTAAATTAGTGAGGAGGTTAACATTTCTGTCTGCAAAGGCCCTTTCTTGTGGGCAGTTTTATTCACAAATAATTTACCAGGAAGTAAATGTCAGTCGAAATTTTGCAAAAGTCAATCCGATGCTGCAGTAGGCTGCAGGTGTGAAAGGATACCTGGCACTGCAATGTGTCCCACTCTTTGTAGAAGGGTCTTAAATATATTGCGCAGCAACTTTTTCTCTCTCCATGTGTTTGGACATTTTATTAGCCCGATCAATAATCAACATCTAAAAGCACTGAATTCTGCTTAAATTAATTCAGGCAAAATTAAATGCAGTGGCTGCTGTCTTTAATCGCTTTCAACAACTTTTTGACATGTAAATGTCGACTGTGGACTTGCTGAAGTGCACTAAGCTTTGTCTTGGTATTTGACAAGCCATTCGTATTGCTCTAGCATTACCTGTGATAGCTTGTGTAGTGGAAAAGTCATTTAGCACCATGAGAAATGTAAAAACTTGAATGAAGACATGTAATGTATGCTCAGTGCAAGTTTATTTGGATGTTGATGACTGCTCACCATACTAAAATTTTTAAGGATAAAAATGAACTGAGAAATTTATTAACAACCTGCGGCAAAATAAATGCCAACTACAAATGCCATTCCAGCAACAGTGATTTAGCTCTCACATTTTAGACTTTCCAATTCAACCTTACGGCCTTGGACTTTATCAGTTTATTGCAATACTAGCTGTGCTATCCATCTAGGACGGGGTGAAAGCTAAGTAATAAACGTAGACTTCGGTGTTAATGTTTGCAGTGCCCCATGCAATGCACATGCCTCTGTTGTGTGCCATTTGGTGTGGAATCTGTAAAAGCACTGTTAATGTTTTGATGCTTCATCTATTAGAATGACAAATGCAATGCATTTTATTATTAAAAATGTTTTTGATGCATTATATTTTGGATGGACACACAGACAGATACATAGACACTTATCCTTTTTTTAAGGTGGATAATTTAATTAGCTGACGCACCTTTTGTAAAAAAGGCATTTTAGGAACAAGAAATTAGATGTTTTCAGAGTTTAATTTCTAATATTACTGTTTATTATTAAACCAGATATACAGTTTTCAGTTTACCTGTCTTTGCTATTAGTACTGTTGTTCTCTATGAACATTCCTTAACTTCCTGCTTCACAAAAAAGTTTGTCTCTCTCTGAAAATTTTGTACAGATGCCCATGCTCCTGGTAGTGGAGTACTCCTCACTCTCCCGGTGATAAAGGTTGTACCAAGCTTTGAAAAAAAATCAATCATTGATAAACAATAACCATCTTTAATAAAGGGACAAGTGTCTCTGCATCTGTCCGTCTGCTGTGTCTCTGCTATCCAACAGATGGCGCATCGCAAATGTTAGCACTTCTTTTACGAATCCTGTACCAAATGGCATGTAACAGAAACAACCAGATGGACTGACTGCTCTTCAAACATTAATGCTACATGGATTAGTTACATTTCAACCTGTCTTAAACAGGTAACACAGTCTTAATCTGTTCTTCAAATTGTTTTAAAGATATTTTGTTTGTGTTGAAGTTCAAGACCTTCACTTATATACTAAGTTTAAATGTATATACTCACCTAAAACGTGTTTAGATAATTGGAATAATAATTTTAATTAATTTTACAAGCTGCGTGAAGCAAGTATGATTTTTTGCTGGAAAATGGACAGGCTCAAGATGAATATTAATAACAAAACACGAAAATGAAGAACTTAGAGATAGGCCAATTGATAAATACAGTAGGGAGTTATCATATACAAGAAATACATTCCTAGACACTGTGTATAGTTGGATATTGCATATACTGAAGTAATGTTGCCAAATGATACCTTGCAATATCCTTAAAGTACTGGTAAAATGTTTTTTCCTGTAATTATTATATTGTACAGTGTGCATATAAATCAATCCTTCAGTCATTGTCTTACCCGCTTTGTTCTGAACAGGGCCGCAGGTGTCTACTCGAGCCTATCCCAGCTGGCATAGGGCGCAAGGCAAGAACAAACACTGGACAGGGTGCCAGTCCACCACAGGGTGAACACACATACATACAAACACAAACACACCCCAGCCACGCACTAGGGTCAATTTAGTGACACCAATACACCAAACTTACATGTCTTTGGACTGTGGGAGGAAACCCGAGCACCCAGAGGAAGCCAACACAGCCATGGGGAGAACATGCAAACTCTGCACAGGAAAGACCAGGAACATGAACCCTTGTCTCCTTACTGCTGCCCCCACATATAAATCAGTAATTTCAAATGCAAAATATAATCATCTTTTCAAAACAACATACCGATTTTCAGTAATATTATTTTACACAGGACTGAGCCTCTAGATACAAGGCTACTGCAGAAGTAGACTTACAGTAATACTTTGTATAAGTCAGATATCACATGAGTGCCGTTTTACAAATATCGCACTTAGCCACTTAGTATGGCTTCATGAATCCAGTGTTCTGGGTTTGAATCTTGTGTTGTGGTAAAAAAAAACTTTCTTCTGTTTTCAAGGAAATCAATCTCGAGTCAGATGAGAATGCATAACAATTGTTTATTTGCACAAAGATATGCAAAAATGTCTCAGTCCATGGAGTAAACCCTTAATTAAACCATTCATTCCCTTTTATACTTTTCTATTACCATTACCTTATCTAATACAGTACATCACGTTGTCTAAGTCTTAATATATAGAATTCTCTCATTTTAACCAATTGTCTATAGCCACCAGTAACTTCATGTACAAGTCAGCTTTTCCATTATTCTAAACACCGCTTCATTAATAAGGGTGTCCTACAGGTTTTCCCATTAATCTTATCACCGCTTCAGAAAAGGGGTGTTTGGAGTTTCTCACTAGTTTGTCCTCACTTTTTAAGGGGGTGTTCATTACACATCTACTTCATATTAACTTTAGCAACTATCTTGGTGGCTCCTCTAATGTGAGCAAAAGCCTCATGTGCCTAGGCATAAAGCGACATTTAATTAACCCTTTAGTTACGTTCATTACTTAACCTTACATTTCATAATTCATTGATGTAATACAACTTCAAATAAGTATATACTTGTATTAGGTTATAAAATTACATCGGGTATTGATTAAAATTCTATAGTGTCAGGCCATTGTCTTTTTCAGGCATTGCAGTGCCCCCCAATGTATTGATCTGTGTGGCGAGTATAAACTGGGCTCATTGGAGTCGGCATTATTGGGCTCTGCAATGGTCCTGGTAACTCACTGATGCTACTGATATACTAGCCTGCATGGCATTAAGAGGATTTGAGAATATTATTTTGTTATGTCATTCCCTGCAAAAATCACTTGGCACCATCAATGATCTTTTCCCCAATAGATAGATAGATCCTGGTAGGCTTTGATGCCTGATGCACTCTTGCCTGTTCTCACAAGATGACTGCTCCTTTGATCCCAGAACATCACAGAATGGTGGGGCAGTCAGTGGTAGGGATCGCTCCCTACTACTCCCTACAGCCAGCCATAGGATCATTGCTCTCCACATGTTGCGTTGTTTCTTCTAAGCCAACACCGGAAGCTCTTTTGCCTTATCTCATCTGCTAGTTCTTTGTCCAATGTTGCCAAAGAGGCTAAGTTTGGCAGTTCTGCTGCCTGTTAACAGGTTCTGGATGACTAGATACAAGTTCTGGTCAAAACTTCGCCATGCCTGTTTGTTACTAGCTTTGGGTCACTTGGCTTTTTGGATCTTCTCCACTGGTGTTATTTCTCTTGTAGGTTCTCTGCGTTTTGTGTCATTGTGATGATCAGGCTGTGAGCTATGCTTCTGCTGCCAGCAGTCAACATCCTGCAGAGAAAGCTGTTCCTTCTCTCTTGCCATCTGCAATAGTGGGTTCAGAAGTATTGTTGTGCTAAACCTCAACCTGGCTCTGAGTCTTCCTTGTCTGACCTGCTGGTGCAGTGCAAGGTTTCATTTGATTCTTCCCTTAATGAATTCACCTGCCCTCATAAGTTGTCACTTTGGACCATTTGCAATACATTTCCTCATTATCCTTTGCTCCTTAGTCATTTCCATGACAGTTCCATCCTAATTGGTTCATCTTCCATCCCACTGGGCTGTTCTCTTCTCTTTATGCCTGTAATCCACTTAGTGGGTCCATGTAGTGAGGATTTCACTTAATGGGCAGGTGGAAAGAGTAATTAGCCCGTTCACCCCCAATTCAGCCTTTTCTGCCGTCCTTCAGTCTTCCTGGACTGCACTTCAGTCTTTCCTGGAAGCCAACTTCCCAATTGTCACTGGTAAACCAGATAAGCTAGATGGAAGTACAGGTATTCTTTGCCTGCTAGGTATTGCTGGTTGACGCACCTCAACCAGTGCTGATGTGCCAGCTGCAGTGTCATGAGATTGAGCCACCTTTCCCTGTAACATTTTGATTTTATGTGCCAACCTTCTTGAACATACACATGTCTAAATTAACAGCCAGTGCACTTGCATTTTTCTGAGTCTAAGTTATTAAGGGATCATCTTAACAGTAAGATAAAATATAGACAAAATATAGCCAATAACCAAAGAAATTACTTTCTGAAAGATTACATGCAAATTCAAAATAATGAGGATTTAATCTTTCCCTGAATGGCCCAGGTCAAGCTTGCTTGCAAGTTTATTCTTGTTTTTATGGTGCTGTAGCATCTTAGTTAACCTTTTATTCAGCAAGGGTGCCCTCAATTAAGATATGGTACTGAATACTTAGTCTGGAGTGTATTAAAAGTCAGGATGCAGAAAAGAAGGCTTTGACCACTTATTTTAAAAATGCATAGATATGAGTATAATTATGTAAATGCATAAATGAAAGCTGTTACAAATACAGTTTCCTTAAAGACAACATGTTTACAAGGGTGGCATGGCAGTGCTAGTGCTTCTACCCCCAGAGGCCTGGGTTCAAATCCCAGTCTTCTCAGTAACCATGTGAATGTGTCCTCACATGCATTTCCTCCTCCACCTTTAAACTGATGACTCTAAATCAGTCTTATGTGAGTGTGTCCTACAATGGATGGCATTCATGGGTCATTCCAGTCTTGCTCCCAGTGCATCTGAAACAGGCACTCTGCACCCTGAATTGAAGAAGCAGACTTAACAGAATGATTGGATGTGGACAATTACATTCCTGTGGGACTAAATTTAAGAGTTGTAAGCGATAATGCAAAGTTAGATTTTATTCTTGTTATTAGATGAATCATGAAAAAAATTCTTGAAACATAAACAATATATATTCTATTTTATTATTATAATTTATAATCAATTTTCTAATGAGCAATGTTCCACTGTAAAACCTCCACAGTAAATAAAGAAGAAAGATAGTGTAATGACTCAGGGGTGGGAGGGACAGAGGAATAAACTTAGTACTCTGGCTTTGTTAGTGTAAAAGAATCAATCTCAACACACAAAAAAAAGCTTTGGGGCAGTTGCCCATATATTGTCCCTGGCTGCAACTGGGTAATAGATAGATAAGCAATGTTGTTCGGTTGAGTTACCAGATTGAAATGCCTGGACAGTGAAATAATGGCAGCTTTAAAAGCCAAAACCGGAAACGGCGTCATGTGTGCCAGGAACCAGAAGTGGCGTCATTTGTGGTGCCGGAACCGGAAATGGCGTCATTTGTGGCGCCGGAACTGGAAGCAACGTCATTCGTGGTGCTGGAAAAACGGAAATGTGACATTGTTGATGGTGCGTCTGGTAGGTTTTCCCGTATCTGGCCTGCAGAGATAACAGAAGTAGGATTAGTGCACCCTGCCACCCCCTGGCCTGGTGAGTAATTACCTCCACTTGGTCCACTCAGCTTCCTCCTACTCGCACATGTGTGACATTAGTAATTGACTCTTCAAAGGATTGTCGTTGCCTTAATGGTCGAATCCACTACTTCCTTCTTTAGCTTCTCTAAAATGCTGCTCAGGTGTTCTGCAGCTCAACACATTCACCCTGTGACCTGAGCGTAGTCACCAATTGCGGATGGTCCTCACACTGCTGACCTGGGGTCATTGGCATCACCATTTGCCATAATTTCATGGAGCAATCCAAGCCAAGAGTCTACCTGAGTCTCACACCCAGACCAATAGGCTGCAGCAGCCGAGGCAAAGTCTTCTGTGGTTTTCTTAAATGCTTTGTCTGTGTCTGTGCAAACACCACAAACCTTTTCCCAAGGTATCTTATGCTCTTTCAGAAATGAACCAATTGTGTCAAATACATCACGTGCAGTAGTTGTCGTTTCAAGAGGTTTGCAAAAAAGAAACTCATCTTTAAAGTCACCATCATTAATATACCTCATGTAAACCAGTAATTGTGAACAGTTTGCAACTTCTGTAGATTCATCAAGCTGGATGCTAAATATTGGAAGTGGAGCAGATTTCATTTCCTGGATTACCTGATCAATAATATCAGCATTCATGTCATCTATTCTTCTGCGGACAGTGTCGTTAGATAAGGAAATTGCACTCAATTTCATAACAATTCGGCTCCGATCATAACTCGAACAATGTGTTTGGCTGCTGGCAACAGTAAATCTTCAGCAACGGTGTGAGGTTTCATAGCTCTGGCGATTCTGAGAGCCACCAAATATGAAGCTTCAACGGCAGCTACGTTTTGTTGGTGGTACTTGCCGCCAGTGTCAAGTATCAAGTCTGGCTTTCTTGACTCTATCAGTTTTGCTTCTAAAATACTGGGTATCCTTGCCGGCAAAGCTCGGATGCTTGCTATCAAAATGACGTTTCAGTTTGTTCGGCTTCATAGATTCGGCTGATAGAACTTCATTACAAATAATGCATTGCAGTTTCTCAATTCCTGCTGTAACTATTGAAGTAAAACCATATTGTAAAAAATCGTCACTATATTTTCTTTTCTTAATGTTCTTCTCTACATGATCCATTGTCATGGGTTGGTTCGCTAATGAAAATATTATATAACAATAGCTTCAATAACACGAACTATAAAACATTTGTTTATGCTTTACTAATTAGAAACGAATGTGATTTCAATTTCGTCACGAAGTGCGTAAATCCTTGCAACAGTGCCGTTCGATGTACAGTAATGTAAACAGTTAAAAATAATAAAGTTACAATTAAAATGTTTGAAGTTATTCTGATTCAATTGTCTGCAACATCTATCCTCGAATGACAATTATAGTAAAAAACTAGTAACTACCAATGGAAAAAATTTGTACAATAACAAGTTTTACACATTAGAATAGACAAAGCCCATATTTCCAATGATCTTAGGCGACCCCTGGCAAATCGTCATTCGACCCCCGACGGGGTCGCGACCCACAGGTTGAGAACCGCTGCTTTAAACAAACCGCTTCACACTCCCTAGCGCCATCTGCTATGCTTTAAGCACAGTACCAAGGGAAGCTACATGAAGGTGCAGAACATACTTGTTGTACATGGCAGTGGCAAAATATATAGTCTATTGTTTCCTTACACATTCGGAGAAAAGGGTATGACAAAATCCTGGGCAGTTTTAGGCATTTTATAAATGCCAGCGAGACTGAATTTTTGTTATTGTTTCTTGAATAATTTTTATTATTACAGGAACAAGAAAGTACGAACACATAACTCCAGTTCTTAAATCCTTACACTGGCTCCCGGTTAAGTTTAGGGAAGATTTCATGATCCTCCTTTTAACATATAAAGCATTAAATGGCCAATGTCCAGCTTACTTATCTGAACTTATCATGACTTACAAACCAGAGCGCACATTTAGATCTCAAGATGCCGGTCTGCTTATGATTCCAAGGATTAACAAAATAACAATGGGAGGTCAAGCTTTTAGTTACAGGGCCACTAAACTGTGGAATGGTCTGCATGCTACTATAAGAGATGCCCCTTCGGTCTCAGCTTTTAAATCCCGGCTGAAGACTCACTACTTCAGTTTAGCATATCCTGACTAGAGCTGCTAATTAACTGTACAGACTGCATCTCTGTTATTAGTCATTAGCACTACAACATAAGTAACATGATCATTATAATTTGTTACTAATCCTCACCTATTCTGTTTCTCTTCTCGGTACTCAAATATGGCACTTGGTGCCACGGCCTACCTGCCAAGTTGTATTGCCTGCCTAAGGTAAAGTCATCCCTGATGGAGGATTGCATGAATCGTGGGGTAGAGTGGTCCTTTTATCGGATTGGCTGGCCCAGCGCTGTTTCAGCTGTGGAATAGCCAAATGGGGGAGGCAGCTTGATGGCTGTGGTCTCCAGGACTCTAAACAAATCCAAATCATATTATGGGATATCAGCTCCTGTTAAATTCTGCTCCGTACTTGTAAAATTTTTATTTTTATACTGAATTGAGGATTTATTCTGTTCTGTGTATTGTATTGTATTGACTCCTTTCTTTTTGGCACACACTGCACGCCCAACCTACATGAAAAGGGGTCTCTCTTTGAACTGCCTTTCCCAAGGTTTCTTCCATTTTTTCCCTACAAAGGGTTTTTTGGGAGCTTTTCCTTGTCTTCTTAGAGAGTCAAGGCTGGGGGGCTGTCAAGAGGCAGGGCCTGTTAAAGCCCATTGCGGCACTTCTTTTGTGATTTTGGGCTATACAAAAATAAATTGTATTGTATTGTATTGTACTCAGATTGCTCAATAAAAAAATAATAAACAGTCATAAGCAGATTTACTCACACCTGGATGATGCAGATTCAGTTGTTTTAAGAATCTGCTTCAGCAATGTGCTCAATTCAATTGCTTTTTTAAGGGAAAAATGTAGTGCAGGATGGAAATTTTTGTCAGAAGCTGTCGGAAGCAGAATTGAAAAATACTGTGCAAACCCCTAATTGGATTAATATTGCTGAAGCTGCATAACAATTGAGGTAAAACCGAAGAATTTTGTAAAGAGGTTTGTTAGCAGAACAAATGCTATGCAACTGCATGGGAGGTTATATTTCATGTTTGCCAGTTTCTGCAAAATAAAAAAATAGAAAGTAAATTTGATCTCTTTCCATGTTTTGCATCAAAAACTACAGACGTGAGACCTGAGTTCAATCCTTGGCCTGCTCACTGTCAGTGTGGATTTTGGAAATCCTACTTATGTTTGTGGAATTAGCTGAAAATCTAAATATGAGCAGCTTGATCTATTATCTTACATTTTTTGATTGCCAGATTCATTTTTATGCTTACTTTGTCAGCAGAACATATCTTCCATTAATTAGGACTTATTGTAGCATTTGTTTGTCCTAATTTTAACCAAAGACTTCAAATTTTGCATTAATGTTTGCCTACTCTGGTATATTTTCCTTTTTCTAAATGCTGTGTGGCTTTATATTTTAGTTATACTATATTTGTAAATGTGCATAGGAGTACTACATGATTGAACAATAAAGCCAATTGAATGGTCCTCCATTTTTACAATGAAGCCACCAGTGAGGAGCGAGTGCCCTAATCCACTTTCCATTCTAGGTTCTACCATCTCTGTGGCTTTTCTCTACTTATGCTGGATTTGTTATGCATCCAAAAAATGGTCTGTATGCTTCTTAGCAGGCCAGTTGTGAAGCACTGGGGTCTCATCTAGGGTTTGTTCCTGATGCTCCTGATCTAGACTGAGACTCATCTTCACCTAATATTGGACTTTTTATCCATCAGTTGATCGATTTTTTTTAAGTACTGCATTTGTGTGTGTATATTTACTGTACCTGTACCTACGTGATGGAAGAGTGAGGACAGAGGTGACTTTGTGTATCGTCATCAGTACAACCACTGTCCTTAAGGAATCAAGCATCTGCTTGGAAGTAAGGCATCGATACACCAATCAACACCTACACAGCACACTGGCAGCTTGTAGAATGTATAAGGCACAGACTGACATTAGTAAAACATTTCATTGAAAGAAATGATTTAGCACACATTCAGTGTTTTCCATTGCTGTACACCTGGGTGCCAACTTGTCAAATATTGGGGGGCAATGAATTATTGCTTAACTTCAGAGATTGTTCATTCATATTGAAGATACAGCAGCAGAAGACCATAGCAATGCTTTGACATGTTTGAAGAGCATGGTCTTCAACACACAGTGGAGTGGAGGTTTTGGATATTTGTTTTTTTTTTTAGGTTAGCTTAGATTTTTTTTTCTTTTTCTAGGAAATATTTGGGGTATCTGAAATAACAAAAAGATGTAAATTCTTATAGATCTTATTTTTTCACAAAACAACAAATAATACTTCAACTGAAGTAGCATCTGAGACACATGAACACCAAAATAAAACTTAAGCGTCACACGCTGTGGTAGCAAACTTTGAATGCACTGCTAAAGAATGACTTATAGGCAACTCCTAAATGAGCTTACATTAAAGTGTGCATTAAAACCTGATAAATACCATCCTGTGTTGTTCAGTGCCAACTCTGCACTGATTCATGATGTTTCACATGTTCATCAGGTCAATATTGTGACATGTAGAGATAACGGTGAAATTCTTACTTGCTTGTGCTACTCAACATTTTCTCCTGGATCACTAAAAAGTTTTCTGTAGTTGGCTCCTCATTTCGTAAACTCTTTGACCTCATACTTTGGGCAGATGGTGATATTGCGTTCTCTGCTTTTTATGCTGTGGACTAAATAAACAGGAATCATGGATTATTGTTTAAACATGATTATTATAGTTTGACTTTTGGGGATTGTCATTTTATTTCAGGAACTTAAATGCGTTGATACGATTATGACTTTGCTGTCTCCATTAGTGTGGGCTACCAGTTAAGCTAACATTTCATGTACAGATCCATCTTTATGTAGTAAGTGACCTGTAACAATGTATGAACTCAAACACATCTGGTATGGACTTTTGAACTCAATCCACCAGCATGACTTTTCTCTAGGATTGGTGGGGAACTTGCAATTGACCCAGTGCCCCCCATAGATGGCACCTACGTTTGTACATATAATTTGAGACCTGTTTTGTCAACTACTGATTGCCTAGAATGAGCTGTGTTGTTCATTTTGTTTTTCAAGGAACACAAATTGCAGCATGATTATGGAAACTACAAAACTTCAATTATTTATACATTAATTTACAAAGAAAATAAGTGCAGTTTTATGCTTTGTGGTTACTAGGGGGAGCTGCATCTCCCAAACTCCCAACACAACCACACAGACATTAGTTTGTAAAGAACAAAGGATTTTATTGTGCAAAACTCTTGCACAATAAGAAATTGCTCACCACCACTATAATTCTCTCTCTCTTCAAACCATCATCTTTCCTCCATTCCTCTTAGGTGAGTGTTACCTGACTCCACTCCTGGCTCCGACTGACCTGGATGTGGCAGCGCGGCTACTTTTATCATGGACCCAGGAGTACTTCCCATGCCAGGGCATAGCCTGATGGAAGTACTTCAAAGTCAGTTGGGAGTCTTGCAAAGTAGGAATTACCAATCCCACCATCTCCACTTGGTGGCCCCCACAGAACCCTACCAGGCTGTCCCTTTGAACTACAATTCCCATGATGCCCTGTGGATAATCTGTGTGAGAATCCTGGTCTGAGGGTACTACCAGCTAGCGTATCATGGAAGCCACTGCTCCGAATACAATGTCTTCCCCGTTCCTTAATTACATTGGCCTCCTGGTCAGGTAATAAATCATGCCCTGTCCCAGTCAGGATGGCAGCCCTTGCATGTTATCCATTACAGCTTGAATTGAACCAAACTTGATATCATAAACCCTTTTTGTTTTATTTGAAGCCCTCAGAGACCTGCCCTAACTGTTGTCTGTACCTTTTTAATTGTAATGTTTTCATGCACATGTTTTTTCTTTAATTCTTTAATTTACATATGCCTGCAATATGGCTTCCTTTTTTGCAGTATATTTGCTCTGTATGTTTTTTTTTTCAATAATGATGTTGAAAAACTCCACACCCATTTTTATATGACATTCATCTTCAAGAGTTCCCATCAGCCAATTCAAGCATTCATTTTCCATATGTTTCTGTCTGAGGTTGAAGTCGACCTTGGAGACTCTCCAAACAAGAAGTCCTCCACTCAACCACAATGCCAGTCCAGGGGAAGGAGCACACAGAGACAGACAAAATTAGTGTCAACCAATCATCCAAACAGCATATGTTTATGGACTTGATGGATCCATTGTATCGCAAAAGGCTGCCAGTTCCACTCCCATTAGATAGATAGATAGATAGATAGATAGATAGATAGATAGATAGATAGATAGATAGATAGATAGATAGATAGATAGATAGATAGATAGATAGATAGATAGATAGATAGATAGATAGATAGATAGATAGATAGATACTTTATTAATCCCAATGGGAAATTCACATTCTTCAGCAGCAGCATACTGATACAATAAATAATATTAAATTAAAGAATGATAATAATACAGGTGAAAAAAACAGACAATAACTATGTATAATGTTAAATATTAACGTTTACCCCCCCTGGTGGAATTAAAGAGTCGCATAGTTTGGGGGAGGAACGATCTCCTCAATCTGTCTGTGGAGCAGGACAGTGACAGCAGTCTGTCGCTGAAGCTGCTCTTCTGTCTGGAGATGATACTATTAAGTGGATGCAGTGGATTCTCCATAATTGATAGGAGCCTTCTGAGCGCCCTTCGCTCTGCAACAGATGTTAAACTGTCCAGCTCCATGCCAACAATAGAGCCTGCCTTCCTCACCAGTTTGTCCAGGCGTGAGGCGTCTTTCCTCTTAATGCTGCCTCCCCAGCACACCACTGCGTAGAAGAGGGCGCTCGCCACAACTGTTTGATAGAACATCTGCAGCATCTTATTGCAGATGTTGAAGGAAGCCAGCCTTCTAAGGAAGTATAACCGGCTTTGTCCTTTCTTGCACAGCGCATCAGTATTGGCAGTCCAGTCTAATTTATCATCCAGCTGCACTCCCAGATATTTATAGGTCTGCACCATCTGCACACAGTCACCTTTGATGATCACTGGGTCTATGAGGGGTCTGGGCCTCCTAAAATCCACCACCAGCTCCTTGGTTTTGCTGGTGTTCAGGTGTAGGTGGTTTGAGTCGGACCATTTAACAAAGTCATTGATTAGGTCCCTATACTCCTCCTCCAGCCCATTCCTGATACAGCCCACGATAGCAGTGTCATCAGCGAACTTTTGCACATGGCAGGACTCCGAGTTGTATTGGAAGTCCGATGTATATAGGCTGAACAGGACCGGAGAAAGTACAGTCCCTTGTGGCGCTCCTGTGTTGCTGACCACAATGTCAGATGTGCAGTTCCCAAGACGCACATACTGAGGTCTGTCTTTAAGATAGTCCACGATCCATGCCACTAGGTATGAATCTAATCCCATCTCTGTCAGCTTGTCCCTAAGGAGC
This sequence comes from Erpetoichthys calabaricus, assembly GCF_900747795.2. Lineage (NCBI taxonomy): Eukaryota > Metazoa > Chordata > Cladistia > Polypteriformes > Polypteridae > Erpetoichthys > Erpetoichthys calabaricus. The sequence continues at coordinate 237,525,624 of NC_041395.2, forward strand.
AGAGGTTGGATTGTGTTGAAGGCGCTAGAGAAGTCTAGAAACATAATTCTTACAGCACCACTGCCTCTGTCCAAGTGAGAGAGGGATCGGTGTAGCATATAGATGATGGCATCTTCCGCTCCCACCTTCTCCTGATATGCAAACTGCAGAGGGTCAAGGGCGTGTTGAACCTGTGGCCTAAGGTGGTGAAGCAGCAGCCTCTCCATGGTCTTCATCACATGTGATGTCAGAGCAACAGGCCGAAAGTCATTCAGCTCACTAGGACGTGATACCTTTGGGACTGGGGTGATACAAGATGTTTTCCAAAGCCTCGGGACTCTCCCCTGTTCCAGGCTCAGGTTGAAGATGCGCTGTAGAGGACCCCCCAGCTCCGATGCACAGACCTTCAGCAGTCGTGGCGATACTCCATCTGGACCCGCTGCTTTGCTGGCACGAAGTCTCCTCAGCTCTCTGCTCACTTGTGCTGTTGTTATTATGGGTGGGGATGTTTTTCCTATGCTGGTATCAGCAGAAGGATGTGTGGAGGGTGCAGTACTCCGAGGTGAGAGTGAGAGTGGGTTAGGGTGGTCAAACCTGTTAAAAAAGTTGTTCATTTGGTTTGCTCTCTTCACGTCTCTCTCAATGGTGGTACCCCGCTTCGAGCTGCAGCCAGTGATGATCTTCATCCCATCCCACACTTCCTTCATGCTGTTATTCTGCAACTTCTGCATTACTCACTCACTATGTCACCCTGAGTACTACCAAGTTTCCAACTGTAACAGTATGACAATAAATGGTTTCTCAATAGAAACCTCCATGGACACCAAGAGAATATTTGCATAAAAGGCAGCAGAAGACCACTGTGAGAAGAGGATTCAGTACATACTGCTTTCTGCTACCATACATTAGTTTTCTGAAGACGCTTTTTCCTTCACACGCTCATCCTAATAGAATCAGATACAGGAGCCATCCCTTTTTGCCACTCCTGGCCATCATTGAGCACACCACCACACACACATCCATAACTGGTCAACAGCTAACCTAATGTTCACCATGTTAAAATGTGATGGGAAACTGGAGTAATAGGAAAAAATCTAAAAAAAATGGCAACACAAAGAGAATATTAAAACTGAACCCATGTCCAGGAACAGTCAAACAGTAGAACAGAGCCCAGCCATGTTGAGTTAAATTACAGCTGCCAAACAGTCAACACAATTACTACAGAAAACTAATATGAAAACAGGAAGAATGTAGAAACTTCACAAAAAGAGAGAGTGCAGGGTTTTAGTGCACTTCACACCCATGCACCCTCATTGGAGAGTTGTTGATTAATCTAAAATGTATGTACCTGGAGAAACATCAACGAGAACACACAGAGAATGTGCCAGCTTTGTGGAAAAAGTGATTAGGGTTTGAACCAGGCAGCATTAGCTGCTCTGCCACCATGCCAACCCTGAGGGCTTTTTGGGTTTTAATCCTGTCATTCTATTTACAATTCATCTCCTTTTTTTTATAAATGTGAAGAGGTGTCAGAATGAGAATGTAATGCCATTCTGTTCCTCAGGCTAGTTTCAGTATCCTGTGTTTGAAGATGACTTCAAAATGTGCACTACTACAAGTAATGCAATGTTTTCTGTATTCCAAGTCACTAAACTAACATGTCACAATGTTTAAAACCAATGAGGCTTGGGAGGAGTGACTGAACCTCGAGAACATAAAATTTCACCATGGATAGGAAAAAAGAGCATTGAGAAGTAGAAGAGTGAAGAAAGTGTTTGTGGGCCAGCAGAGGGCAGCAGATATTTAAAATTAAGGGATGTTTTTTGTAAAGTGGCATGTGAGCAGTAATTGCCTGGAAATACAGTGTGGAATACATTTAAATGTTACCCTTTAGAAAATGCTTTCACATTTTCAGAAATTTTAAGATAAAAGCATCTCATCGATAGTAAATCCTGTCACTATAGGCTAACATATACACTACAAGTAAAACTAATAAGGCTGTTATAGGGAGATAATCACAGACAGTGCTTGCCCCAGTTAAAGAGACCTTCCGGCAGAATCCATCTTGGCTGATTTAACAACTTCACCAAAGATAAGACACTGAAGGTCATTTTGCCCGTCCTTATTATCTTGAAATCAATAGCCCTGGTCTGCACAAAACCTCACGTTAATGGGAATGAGAGAGAACACCTTCCCAGCGATTTTCCACACATGTTTTAACATGGGCTCTCCGGGAACCCTAAGGACCAGACAGCAGATTAAATCATTAACCACAGTCTCCAGCTGGGCAGTGTACGGTGGGGCAGGAATCCTTATTCTTCATACACTTTTGTCTCGAATCTCAATGGACAAGGTTTTAAATTGGCAGACCATGTAGGGGCACATCAAAAAATAGCCACAATAAATTTAATTCATTTTACAAAAATGTAAAAGTGGACATTCCATTTGCTTAAATTCCTTTTAAGTGTTTGGAAGTCTATTGATAAACACGATTTCCATGTAAATAGTTTTTTTTTTTTGTGTGTTGTGACTTCAGTACATTCACTGAATCTGTTCATTCATCATCTCTTCCAATTTATGGATTCACTTTTTTAATTTTGAGGAACCAATCCTGCATGGGCAACTAATGTTTGACACCTGAGAACATGTCATGTAACGTGGGAGGAAACATCATCACTGCCAGCTTTATTGGTCTTTGGGTCAACATCAGCTCTTTAGTGTCAATTCATATTAAACACGTGAACGGGTTCATTTCTTACCGAACAATTTTTGCAACAATGTGTTTGTTAAGTGATCTTATCACAATGTTTCACCTCTTAACCTAAAATGAATGAAAAACCGTTCACTTTTGGTAAAAATTTGTCTCACTGTCATGAACTAGGAGTCCCAAAGCAACAAAGCTCAAAAAATACTTCCAACAATGCCCACTAGAGGGGGATATCATCATCAGACCCTGGCTATTGATAGCGCAAACACAGAGTCTAATATATCAATAAAAGATTTATTTTTCCACAAGACTGCTTGTAACAAAAATGAAGCTGCTTTGGAGTGCAAAAGGCAAAAAGAAGCTGCCTGTAACATCAAAGGCAATCTAAAGCAAACAAGTCCCAATACATTGTGAACACGCTGAACACAGCCTCAAGGAGACGTGGCCGCTCCTCCGAAACCCCCTCTTCAACAGTGATTCAATGAGAAACAAACACAGTTTTTCATCTCCTCTTTGCTGGATCAACTGCAAGCCGTGATTTTCATCACACACGGGGCTTCGTACATTTAAAAGTCCACACTGCAGCTGTCTTTTTTGTCTCACTGCCTTGTCTCTCTTCCCCAGACATCCTCTGCTCTAGCTGGGACTCCTGCTTCCGAGCCGCACCCCTTTGAAGAGGAAGATTTTGTGTTCATTTGATCGACAGATGGAGCTGTGGCAACCGGTTTTGACACTGAGCCCGGTTTCGCACCTGAAAGAGACTTGTGTTTGCTCTGGCTGTATTCGAATAAAGTTTCTCTCTTTGGTAACCCCTGAGTGTATCTGTGCAACTTTGTGACCCAAACGTGACAACATATATTCAAAGAATCATCAAAATACAAAACAGAGGGTGGAAAATCTAAAAATCCAATAAATCAAATACACACAAGTAAACTGACCACTCCCAGGAACGTTCAAAATGAACCCCCAGGAACTGTAAGAGAGCTTCTTGTGATGGTTGGCAGGCAGCCCTGCCTCTTGGAGGAGCAATTCACAAAACATATACAATATAACACAGTCAGCTTCCATACATACACGCAATCAAAAACAAAGAATAATGTGCACAAAAACAAAGAATAATGTGCACAATCAACAAAAGTAACATTAACATAATCAACATAAATCAAAAATGAACAAAAGAAAGATAAAACATGAATTTAAACAACCCGATGGGATGTTTTCTGGTTCACTCACCACTGAAAAACAGAAATTTATGCAAAGGAACTTCCCTAGTCCAAATGAATGTGAATAACCCTCCCAATATATCGAAAATCATCTTGAAAGGGTGTGTCAGTGCTTATTGTTATATATTGTTTGCCTAGTTATGGCTGCATCTATCAATTTTCTTAGAAAATCTTAACAAGGGTCATGAGAAATGAGAGTGTAAGACAGCTGGGCATCAACGGACACACAGGATTAGTCAGTCTTAGTCAGGTGATCAGTCCTTTATAAGGCAGATACAAATGCAGTCACACTTGCACCCAAGTCTTTTACAGATAATAATTGACATGTGACTTTAACAGCAAGCTTGTCCAGGACTCCAACATTTGCAAGATCTTCACTGAAAGAACCAGGGTTTGAAAAATGAGGTGCAACGTTATCAGAACAAAAAAATTGTTTGCCAACAAATGATGTTTAAAATTGTTCCATTGGAATACTTTTTGCTAAACAGTAACTCTGGTATTTGGTAGCACCAGTGAAAATTAAGGGAAGTTGCTTTTAAGACAGAAGCCAGAAGGAACTTCTACACTCAAAAGATCAAAGGAACCTGTAACAAACAATTTGAAGATTAAACCTTGACAAATGGACAAAATATTGGGGCAACTTTGCTATTACAAAATCAAATAAATGAGAGGACCTAATGGGTCCTCTCATTTCTGAAAGTTCAGATGCTCCAATTTTTAGATCTATAAATCTTTTCAGCAATCAGTTGCACACTTATTTGTGTAGATATTGTGGAATTTTGCATGTGGCCTATGAAACTGTACAATACTTACAAGTGTGAGGGAGGCCAGTTGGCCTTGGTCAGCAGAATTGTGACTTCATTTGAAAGGGCAGTCGATGCCCACAATGTTTATTTTCACTTTGGAATATGAAAACTCTTTTCTTCTCTTCTGCTGTTATCTAGCTATATGGTTTACTAACTGAAACTTATTTTATATCCATCCATCTTAAGAACTTGCTTAATCAGAGTAAGGAGGTGGGAAAGTTGAATCCTATCCCATCAAGTACAAGGAAGAAACAAAACCTAGACAGGGTGCCAATCCATCGCAGAATGAACACACAGACATCAGGGGCCAATTTAGCATCGCCAATCCACCCAATTGCATGTCTTTAGAGTGTGGAAGAAAACAGGAGCACCGGAGGAAACCCATGTGGACACATGCAATGTCAATGCAGGGAGCACCCATGACTAGAACACCAGTCTCCTTGTTGCAAAGAAACAGCGTTACCACAGCACCACAACAGTCAAAATAAAATGGCAACATCTACAATCTTGTTTGTATGACTGTCAAATCTGTTGTTTGACTGTGCTCATTAGAAGACATGAAGGGTGTTGTGTGTCTAGTGATATTAAAGGGACTGCTATAGGAAGTAACTTTACATTTTTGCAATCTACCCCATTGACTATCAGCCATGATGCCTTAACATTATGCATTTACTTAAGGGGACTCAAAGTGGCCAGTTGGGCATGGTAATCAAATTGTGACTTTGTTATAAAGAACATGGACCCCTAGAAGCTTTATTTTTACCAGGAACTTGGGTCATTATTTTCTTTTCTTCTCCACCTCTATCAACTGGCCGTATCATTTTTTGAGTGAAGTTCAAAAGCAATATTACTGTATTGTTATTTACTTTGATACATGTGCTTGTGGCTGAAATATGTATTTACTGATTTTGCAACTTTTTATAAATGTGTATAAGTGTTCTGAGCCTCTACTCAGTGGAGAACACAACTTAACTGTGTGTAATACAGATCATTTACATCATGTTACAGCTACCAAGAACATAAGAAAGGTTTTGACAGGAATAGGCCATTTGGGCCATCATAGTCAGTAAATTCCTATTCACCTAATATTTATAAAATATAAAACTGGCATCTGAACATCCTCATTTCATGAAAATGAAAAAAATTGTATCTGTCTTAAGAGCACCAGCTTTTATAAAGCTGCAGTTAAAACTGAGGTTAACTTCCTTGAGTTAACTACAACTCTTTTTATGCAGACAGAAAAGTATAAAACAAAAAAAAAAAGCTCTGTCGTGTATCTGTTTTAATAATCTGTTTATTCCAAGACAAGTCTGCTTCACAGGCTACAAGGAATCTATCTATCTATCTATCTATCTATCTATCTATCTATCTATCTATCTATCTATCTATCTATCTATCTATCTATCTATCTATCTATCTATCTATCTATCTATCTATCTATCTATCGATTGGTTGTTTGATTGATTGGCTGTATTATCTGTCCTGTATCCTTGTTTTTTATGCTGCTGTATGCATCTGAATTTTCCCATTAAATTATTAAACTTTATCTAATCTAATCTAATCTAATAAAGCACACTGACCTACTCCTCTCAAAGGACAATTTATCATCACTAATATGTATAAATTGCACTTCTGTGGGAGGAAAGAGTGCTTACAAGGATAATTACTGAGAATATGTAGAAAACATGCACTGTACAATAGCAGTGAACAGGATGTGATCTGAAATATCTGAAAATACTAGGGGGCTTTGCTCCCTGCTCACTTTGCTCGCCCACCTTGGAGGTGTGCTACAGTCCAGCCACTTTACGTATTTGCCGCTCACGTTGTGAAGGGGGTGGCTGAATGCACGCTTTGGAGATGTGGACGGATCACCTGCTTGCTTGCTGCTCCTCCTGCTATGCTGTGTGTTCTGTTTCTCGCAGAGTCAACCACCCTAACCCTACCTCCCCAAAATCCCCCCCCCCCCATCTGGTGTGCGCTAAGTGCCTGCCACTTTGCGTATCTAACGCTCACATTGTGAGGGGTGGGAGGGATGAACACATGCTAAGGAGATGCAGACAGATCAGCTGCTGGCTTTCTGCTCCTGCTGCTGAGGTGCGTGTTCTGCGTGCCGCACTGCACTTCGATCATTTAAAAGCCTGTGCAGCAGCTGTCCTTTTGTCTCACTGCCATCTCTCGCGGGACATTAAGGTGTTTCTCACGGGATGTCAAAGTGCCTTCCAAGAAGATTACGTATCGACCCAAGATTTTTTTACTATAATAGACAGAAATATGTCAATTATGAAAGCTATCACAGAATCTGCACATGATAAATTATCATTTTGCTACATCATTTGAAAAAAACATCTAGTGATTTATTGATGAGCCCACAAGGACTTGCTTACTGCAACTTACTAAACCCTATACATTCAGTGAGTTCCTGGCTACTCCACTTGTTCTTAGTGAGAATAGAAAAACTGTGAATCATATTTAAGTAACAAACAGGAACATACAGTATAACAAAAAAGTGCTTAAAACAAACATGCAAAATGAAAAAACAAGAAGGGGAAATGTCTGTGCATGACATGATTTGGTTTGGTTTTACAGTTTATCACTGTGTTTTTTCTCAGAATCATTATGTATTTGTTTGATTTGTGTTAATTTGCTTTCCCTTTTGTTTTAATTGTGTTGTGAATTTCCATTTGTGAGCCTCTTCTGTTAGCATAATTATTTCCCCCTGTATTTCCTTTATTATGCAATGTATTGTTTAATTGTTTTTGATGGTGGCAGGGTGAGGCTACTAATTAGAAAATAGGCTCCTGGTGCTGGGACACGGCTTCTTAACATACTCCTGGGGTCTACAATATGCATGTGGTAAGGCCTCAGGCTTTTATAGAGGCATTGAATCTGTCTCTGTCTGCTCTGTTCCCTCCGTTGTATTTTAGAAAGTTTTCTGTTGTATACAATTTTTGATTTGAACTTTTTGCTTTGTCTTCTGAATTGGTATTTAGTATTCACTTTCAAAATTGGTATTTAATAATGTTTTGAAATGTGTATTCCTTATTTTGATTTTGTATAGGTTTTGGCCTAATATTTCATTATTTAAACAAATAAATCAAATGGAATAATTAATCATTTTTTTATTTTTGACAAAGGGTTTTAATAGTTTTACTTTTGTTTTTGCCATTGTCTTTTCAGGAATTTTGGGCTAAATCAAAGCAATGAGACTGTACAAAAAAAAATATAGATGATGAGAAAAGTTGATATTTTCCTATTTTTTCTAAATAAAAACAAAAAAAAATCCATACAAGTACAGAAACAGTGCATATATTTATATAATATAAGTAAATTTCTGTCTGCCTGGCAGTTAAATTTTGCTTGTTGGGCATATTCAGAATTAACATTTGTGATGCGCCATCTGTTAGAATGTCTTTTGCATGTAAATCAAGTAAAGTCAAGTTGGGGAGCTTGCACTGGTACAGTGCGTTGCCGCACCCACTACATGACGAAACAACTCGGGATCCCGGTTAGCAACCCCCCAGGCAGACACGCTGTCCAGTCCCACCCTCTGGAAATGACCCTCTATTTGTCGCAGCCAGGTTGTTACGTGGGCGACCCTTTGGCCTGGTCCAGTAACTCAGGTCCCCAACAATGAGGATCTTACGAGCCGGATCACCCTCGGGGAAACGTGCCACATGGCTGTAGTGCTGTAACTGACACTCCCTCACTGCAGTAATAAAATGCATTATGTTTTTATTCCAATAGATGACATGCCTAAGACATTTGCACTGCTGTTGAGAATACTGTTCCAAATGCTTTATAACTGAGGCGACAAACTGACAGTATAACTTAATTCAAGATATCATTGTCCTCTCGAGCCTTCACACCACACCATCCATCTTCTTTTCTATGATGAGTCCGACCTCTAATAAAGTTCAGAGCACCTTCTGTCAAGCCGCTTCAGCACAAACAGCTTTGTCCTCTACCTACACAACCTTACCTACCTTTCTTTCACAGGTTGAGTCACTACAATAACTTTATGAAATTATGAAAAAAGCTTCTGTAATGTGAAAGAATATAAGTGATAGTAATTTTATAAGTTATTACTGTCAAGTTGTTAACAGAACAGAGGCAGCAATCCACATCTGGACATCAACCTTCAAAAATGACTTTTTCACTGAAGGGTGACGTGGAGGAAGATGAGTGGTGAAGTGTAAGGGACAGTCTGGTCTGCTTTGAAAATGGCTGAATATCTCAACAATATATATATATATATATATATATATATATATATATATATATATATATATATATATATTGTTTTTTTTCTTCTTAAAGCAACATGGATATGCTGTTTTGCAATATGAGTGTACAGTAATCCCCCACTCTATCGCAGTTCAGCTATCGCGCCACCGCTGAATTGCGGAAAAATTCAATAAGTACATCCTACCTGTAGTGTACTTTGCAACCAATTCATAACAAAGCATACGATTTTCAGCAGACAAAGAGTTTCATGTTACAGCACCCAGATGATTTCTTACAAAGCCCGTTATTGGCTGAAAGAGGAGACTCAACCAATCAGAGCAGATTTTATTCTCTTGGGCTCTGATTAGCTGCTGCTAACGTGGTGTAATCTCGCAAGAACAGTGAGCGTGGGTCCCCGACGAATCGCATATCGCGTACCTTGCTTGTGGTCCGACTTTTCTGAGCAAACTTTTGTGAACTTTTCATTTTGTTTTAAGCCCTACGATGGCTCCCAAGCGTCCTGCATCTTGTAAGCCTTCTGGTAGCAGTGAGCCTAAGCGCCAGACGAAGACCTTGACCATACAGGAGAAGGTAAAACTGATGATGATTATTTTTATGTTACTCATATCTTTAGCCCGACATCCGTGTATCATATGTGTATCCAAAGTGTGTTTTAATAAGTTTACATGTGTTTAAAGCATGTGGGAGGGGTATTTTAAGGCTTAAACTATAAAAAAAATGTGGTCTTTCTATATTGCGGATTTTCACCTATCGCAGGTGGGTCTGGAGCGTAACTTCCGCGATAGGCGGGGGATCACTGTAATCTCACAATGTGGATCAATGCTCGATAACATTTTTGACATGAAAAATAGGCCAGTTCTGTAACTTTAAAGGGTTTTGTCCTAAATGAGACAACAGCATCCATAAGTGCCATTATAAAATGTAAGAGCGGAGTAGTTATTTTTTCAAATTTTATAAAATATACTTTGCTTAATAATGCAATTTCATGTGCCTTCATGTAAATTCAATTTGAAAATTCCTGGACTTATCCTTTAATGTATGATTAATATAATGAAAATGAAAGTTATAACAAATTGTATAAATACATAACAGATTTCATTAACAGCTAAAATTATGACACGCTGGCCTCCCAGGACCCAAGTTTGAGACCTTAGTGGTCATACTATCAGCTGCTTCTATCTGTGTGACAAGCAATGGGCTCCAGTTGGATTAGTAGCTCGTCTATAGATAGATAGATAGATAGATACTAAGCCTTCTTTAACTCCTTTCATTTCTTTCTTTTTAAAATTTTGTTTGTTAGGTTACAGTGTTGGTTGTGTATGCCTTCTGTTGGAATAACAATATGCAATAACTTTTACTAAAAACCTTGGAATGGCCGTTTCGAGAATAACGCACTGTGGCATCATAGGTGTTGTGCACTACAGTTATAGTCTGTTGAATTATTTCATTTAGATGACACTTATGCACTTAGATTGAAGCACTAGGTCAATAGTCCATGTTTTATGGTGGACTGGGCTAGCTAGCATATTTATATTTATATAGTTTCACACACATGTGCATGGGAGATGGCATGAGGGCTTTAGTGATAGTAATTTCCCACCAGACTAGGGTTCTGTGTTTCTAATGCCTTTTCTTCTCCTCTTTCTGCAGAACAGAAGATCGACAGCAACTCCATCGCTAATGTCACTTCCGTGCCCATCCACCTGGAACACTGCTTCCTTCCACATGCCCTGTTAACCTGGAAATTGGCCATCTTGTCTCAATTCACTTAAGAACATGAGTCTGAGAAGATGTCTGTCACAATTTGTTTGGTTGGGGACAAATATCAAAATATATCAAACACCTCAATACAGCAGTATAGTAGGCTCCTGCTTGCACCTAATGTTCTCAGGATAGGCTTTGGCCTCCAGTGGCCCTGAATGGGTTTAGGAAGTGAGTGAATGAATATGTCCATAATGCCTTCACACACAGAAAAGTATCAATTCATGTTAAACACAGGCAGTTTTAATTTTGTCTCAAAATGACCAATAGTTTGTGACAGGAAGAAGACTTAATAATTATTTACAAATCAAAATGAATCAGTATGAAAAAGCTTACCTTAGAAAGCACACATTTTGAAAAGGTGCTATGGTAAAATAGAACAGGTGAACAGTGTTAAACTTGTCCACCAAATACAGTTTTTAAAAATCTGACTTTTTTTTAAGTCATGCTACATCACAATGACCTCTGTATGTCAAACTGCTTGATGAACGGCTCTACTCGTTGTTATGTAGCTTGCACAACTCCCAACTAACAGATCAGCCCGATGTCAAATAAATGACCAGTCAGAGTAAATGTCTCTGCTACAGTGGAGCTCAAGTTGGAATAGATTGCATTAGGACAGTCTTGGAAGGAAATACAAGCGACTCTGTCTGAGAATTAATTGAATGCAGGCAGTCATTCTGGGAATCAGTCATTAGAGGCTCATTAGCAGTAAAAGCATGATTGCTTCTCAACTGTCTCTCAGTTCAATATCAGTGCACCCTAAGGCCATCAGGGTCAGAGAAAAATGGTTTGGGGTCCACGGTGTATTAAGTTAGTATGCTGCAGTTTGGAATGTATGTGTGTACCCAGTATATCATTGCAGTTTTTCATGTCTTACCTCCTGATTGTCTTTAAAATCTCTCCTCTTAACTAAACTGCACAAGCATTATTTATCTATTTAATATGTGGTCATTACTTGGAGATGATGGATTGTGCTGCATCTTCCTGAACTCTGTGTGGCATACAGATGGGCAGAAAGGGCAGCTGAACCTTAGTTTACCTCTGCTAGTAAATCAAACAGTCAGGCTTTATTTTGCATAGCATCACTAACAGAAATGCACCGTCTGAAGGTGCTATACGGGACTAACAAAATTAGAATACAATGAGTGATTTATCAGTCGAACAGCTCTGGTACATAAAAAGGTCCCTGGCATTTTCCCTGTTTGTGTGGCATGCTAATAGTTGTGTTTTTTTATATTTTTATACTAAATGGCTCATCCTTTTAGCTTAGGACATTGACACTATAGATATCAAATTTAACAGGCGTCTTTGCCAACACACCATACAGTATTTGGAGGAGAGGGAATACAGTGAGTAAACACAAAGCACCAAATAAAACTCTTTTGCTGCCATGGGCTCTTGCATATTTATGATGTATGGAGTCTGGCTGATCTAAAAGAAGTAATTACCTTTACAGTATGATGCCAATTTAGTGAAAATCCACTCAAAATTGTTGTTACTAATTGCCTGGCCATCTAAAAATAATTAAAAACAGCATTAGGTCAGATGATTAAGACAAGGTTTGGTAGCATGCACAAGTTAGTATAATAGGCAATATAGGAATTCTTCCATTCGCAAGATCATACCACCAAAATCTTTGAAAAAAGTGGAATGTAGATTAGTTATATTGAGGATGTTTCTTTATTTCTTTGTAAAAGAAACTCAAGTCTCCCATTTAGGTCCTTTATGGTTTCCAACCAGGATACCTCTGATGCACATTTTCTCCTGACTGAGCACCACATGAATGCAGCATTTTCTTCATAGCACATACTCCACATTTTTAGGAGACCTTAATAAAAAAGATCACATACCTGATTCATCTTTATGATATACTAGCTTTCCCTGCGACTCCGCCCTCATCGTAGTGAAACAGGACAAACTTTAAAAATCAATAAAAATATAAAAAATATATTGATATACAATATTTTTGGTTTTGTTATCGGGGTGAGAATGTAGCTGTGATCTCTTTGCGAAAAATGTAACAAGTTGGCAAGGTATCTCTGGCCAAGCGGAAGGTAGGTACGCTCCGATGATAAACGTTGCCACTGTATCTGATCGTGTTCAGCTCTGATGGGAGAGCAGCCCCCATGTGGGGAGAAGAGCAAGTGGCTGTGATATCTCTACAAATGAGCAGGTACCATCTAAAAGACACGTAGCTGTGATCTCTCTCTCTCAAAAATGTTAAACATTATTCTTTAGCAATCTCTAGATGATAATGTCTGCTGAACAAACATGTATCGCTAACTAAGTGGAGGCAAGGTACGCTCCAACACAGGGTGTGAGGTACAGAGACTCAAACGGAGGCTGGCACGTGAGTGAGGAATGCTCCACCCGGCTCCCTAATCCAGAGGTCCCACCTCCCACTCCCCACGGCGCACAGCCTCTCTCTTGGATTCACATGAATAAATCTGTGCTGCAACTGAACTATAAAAACTAGCGTGATGAGAGAAGTCGCAAAATCAACCGGAATGTTCTAGGAAATTGTAGAAAAAAACCTGATTTAAATCCGTTAAGCAGTTCTCTCGTGAAAAGCAAACAAACGGACAGACGTTGGATTTTATATATATATAGAGATGGGATTTTTTTAATAATTTATTTAGATTATAGTGACTTTCATCAGACTTCTTAGTTACATATTAAAGCCGTTAATATAAAATACTGTCACAACTGTCACAAAACAATAGAAATCAGTGAAACTAAAACTAGCTTTTTCTCTTAATGCAATCACTGAACTCTGACTTACTTCATGCAGTGATTTAATACTTGTTCCATTTGATTGCAGTACTGTGCTTTTGCAGCCCCAAATAACCAAATAATTCCAAAGATAGTGGAAACTCATTGTCTGTTTTTTGATGAACAACCAAACGGTAAATGACCCCTGTAAACCATCTACTATTTCCAGTACCAAAAGGGTTTTCATTAATAAAAGTAATTTTAATATTTTCACATAATTGTTTATAATTCAAAAGCTTTGCAAACGTAAGATTCATTACTTGAAAGGTTTCAGAAAACAAAAAAGAAAGGATGCAGGTGCAAATTGTGTCCTTATCATCTAATGTGTTCTGCCTTTTACTTGGAAGTAGAGAAGAATTGCAGTTGTGATCACCCACCTGAGCTCAACACATGAGCATGACATCCTTAGAATATCATTGCAGTTTTTAAATAGCTAATAAAACCCATATGATTTGCATCTACTCCCTAATACTATTACAAATTTCTAAATTGGTGGAACAAAGCATCAAATAAACTGCACGTCTTTAATCGATAATCATTATTTCAACAATAAAGAACACATCAGGAAGATCTCTTTACTATATATAGACATATATATGTTTGCGTGTGTGTAAATACAGACAGATATAGAAATATATATAGATATACAGTAAAAGAATAGACAAAAAGAGTTCATAAATATTTGGGGCACGGAAGTGATCCCTGTATATTATGATGATAATGTAATGAAAAAAAAGGATAAGCCAATTCTTCAATCAGTTGTCATCTGACTGTCCCAAGATAGCAGTTATAAAGGAAGTTCAGGCTAAGAGGTGGGTATGGTAGACTGGAAACTAGAAGTGACGTCATCAGAGGCCAGTCCTTTAAACATTGTGTCTGCAGAGGGAGGTAGAAGAGAGGCATTAGATGACAGCACCAACCCCTGGCTCAGAGGGTATCTACTTTCAAATGAGCCCTGTGGTTGTCTCAAAATGACACGTGACTATATATATATATATATATATATATATATATATACGGTACAGTGGAACCTCAGTTTGCGAGCATAATTCGTTCCGGAAACGTGCTCGTAGTCCAAAGCACTCGTATATCAAAGTGAATTTCCCCATAAGAAATAATGGAAACTCAGATGATTTATTCCACAACCCAAAACTATTCATATAAAAATGATTAATACAAAATATAAAGTAAAAATACATAAAACAAATTAACCTGCACTTTACCTTTGAAAAGAATAATGGCTGGTGTGAATGAGTTTCTAAACTCTTGTGGGATTGCACCCAATCACTGTAGCAGTTCACCGTAAAAGCGAATCCGAAAAGATCGTGGACAAGGAACAAGGAATATTACAAATGTGCAGGGCCCTGCCTGGCTGCTGTGTCTGTGTATAGGAGAGCGGCAGATCCCGCTACAATAAATAACCGCGCTATTGCGGTTTCAAGCTGAATAAAGCTGGTGTTGCTTAAGTACTGAGACTCAGCTTTGTGTTTTAGGGTGCAAGGCGGGGACTCGCATGTCACAGCACACACGTGCGCGCGAGCACATACACGAGTGTGCGTGTACACATACACGAGCGCGCGCGTGCACACACACACACACACACGCGAGCAAGCACACACACATACACAAACACGCACGCCTGCACACACAGTTACAATGCTAATGCTGCAGTAAACAGTATACGCTCGTACGGATGTTGACTATATGAGTGAGGCACGCCGACTCAGACACGGAATAGGAGACGATTGCCCATAATCCCGCAGCGAGAGAGAGAGAGAAGAACCATCAGCTCAGTTGTGTTCACATGACGCTCAGCAGACAAAGCTTATACATACTACTCGTACTGCAAGATCTCCTCGTTTATCAAGTCAAAATTTATTAAAAATTTTTGCTCGTCTTGCAAAACATTTGCAAATCAAGTTACTCACAAACCGAGGTTCCACTGTATATATATATATATATATATATATATATATATATATATATATATATATATATATATATATATATATATATATATATATCCATCCATCCATTTTCCAGCTGGCTGAATCCAAACACAGCGTCACGGGGGTCTGCTGGAGCCAATCCCAGCCAACACAGGGCACAAGGCAGGAAACAATCCCAGGCAGGGTGCCAACCCACCGCAGGATATAAATATATATATATATATATATATATATATATATATATATATATATATATATATATATATATATATATATATATAGTGTAAATACATTATGCATATATAATGTATATAATGACCTGTAGGAGGGGTAAATGGGTCCCAAACTAGAGACTAGAGGTTTGCATTCCCATGGGACCTGTACTCAATTTTTCACGAAGTGGGGCTAAAATTTAATAGTAGTGAGTGGACACGGGTGAGTAGGCTGTATTACTACTGTGCTAAGGGGGCAGTCTTAGCACTGATGAACATTTGAGAAAGTGATATTTTACTATTATAATGTATCATCATTAATACAATCATTACAGCTGCAATGTAAAATTGTATACAGTTAGAAAAGAAGAAAAGATATCATGTGTGTCTGTCATGCTGTGGTGTCTGTTTTTTTTTCTTTTTTTGTTTTCCAATGAATCATTGCAGACATTGTCAAGCATATGCATAGCAGCTTGGTGGCCATGTAAACAATGTGATTACTGGTTGGAGTGCTGTGATGTTTTTCCCCTTTCCTTTGTATTGATTCAGTTTTGTGTGTTCAGGTTAGCAGCTTGTTCTGCTGTGCTGCAGTCAGCTAGTATCTTGCAGGTGTGTGTGTGTGTGTGAATTGTGTGTACAGGTATTTAAATGCTTGTCTTAGTGGCACGCACGCCAAAACAGGCTTATCCGTCTATCTATTAGGATGACCAGATTTTGTTTTTCGAACAGGGATATAATTGAAACTTGACACATGCCTTCATTAACAATGGTTCTTTGTTCATTTTTATAATCAAACAATTTAAACATCTTGGTTTATATTTAACTGCTTTTTAAGGACTTACAGAGTTAATATTTTTCTTCCGTAATAAAAAAAGGAAAAACACACTATTTTAAAATTATTGGATTTTTTTTATTTTAGCATAGTGATAACATCTAAAGTACAAACGAGGACTGCTACATGAATCATGTAACTAGCCCTCACTGGTTTTAAAAAATATGTTGTTTTTTTTCTTCATATTTGAAATATAATGAAGCAAGTGTCACCAAGTAGTCTGTCACTTCTCCTGAGAATTTGTCTTCCTTAACAGCAGTTTATTCTCTTTAGAGCGAACTTGAAGTTTATGAGTACATACCAGCTTCCTGTTGGCACATTCAGCTCTGTACTAGTTACATTCTCATGATGTTCTCATGAAAAGGCCATCTAAACACTTATTATTATTGTTATTATTATACTTGTCTGTAAGTGTTCACTTTCATTTATCGGACACCTTTTTTAATTAAAAGTTGGTATTGAATGGTAATGTGGCTGTCACTAGAGTGAAACTGCCATCTGTGCTTTTCTTTAAACAAACCTTGCTCTCCTTACACAAGTTACACTGACCAGAAGACATACGTGTCGCATGTGAATTTTGTTTTTATCAAAACAAAATCCCAAACAGTTTTCAGGGTTTTATAAATACCAGCCAGACAGCTGTTTCAAGTATCACAAAGAGGACATCATTGAGAATAAGAGGATACCTGGGCACCCTTTATCTATTCATTTATGTATTTTTATTAAATTATTATATAAATACATCAACAATAACTAGTGTGAAAAAGAAAAAACAAACAGTCATAAAGAGATGTATTCATATGTGTTTGATTTCCGCCATATAGGTTCTGCTGTTTTAATATTCCACTTAGGCCCTATTCAAGTGCCTTTTGAAAGAAAAGTGTTAATGTGGTCGGGTGTGGAATGGAACCTCAAGCAGGAATGGAAGAAAGCTGGGGGGAGCAGGCGAAAACAGGGTTGGAATTTGCTTTGACCGTCCAGGAATAGGAATAAACCATGGTGTGAGCAAGACTGAAAAATCAGTACCATGCAGACCTCTACCACAAACCCCAGACAAAATTTGACAGACAGAAGTCCCGGGTCCAATTTAAATAATTTTATTAACAGGGTACCTTAATACAGTGGAGAATCAGCCTCGACACTGACAGACACTGAGACACGCAATGTCCAAAAAGCACACACTTTTAATTTGTTTTTCTTTTAAGGCTTTACAGCACCACACAAATCACTATAATTGCTCACAGCCCTTTCCTTTTCTCTCTCTCTTCTTTTTCTCTATTCTTCTCTGCTGCCTCCACTCCTCTCCCGCAAGCTATGTCCTCTGCCATCTCACTGCGGCTCCCCGAATGGAGTGAGGTGACCCCTTTTATAGTTCACCCGGATGTGCTCCAGGTGCTCCCTGACGATCTTCCTGCCACACTTACTAGTGTGGCAGAAGTGCTGCATGGGCACCCAGAAGCACTCCGGGTATGCCTGGATTCAGGGCTCCAGAATTGTCCAGGTGTCCCCTGGCAGTGGCCACAGGCGCCAACTGGGTTGAGCTTCCAAGCTCCAAGCCTGTGGCCCCAATCCAAACCAGAGGGTCTGCCCTCTTGCATCTCGAGGGAGATATTGCCCCTCTCCTGGTCCTTCCCTTCTGCTGGCTTCCTGGTGGGGCAATGTCCCCATGTCCCCTGTCGTCTGCCACACAATATAACCAATTCTTTGTTTCTTTTTTATTCCTCCTCATCTACTCTTCCCAATGTGTGTGTTGTCCTTGTACTCACCTGAGCAACTTACTTTATGCTTGACCCAGAAATACTTCTGGTGCCACCATATTGTACCCGATGAAATACTTCCTTGTTAGGTGGAACCTCCTGTAAACAATGAATCCTCACCCTGGTGGCTCCCAAGAATCCCAGCAGGGCCTTCCCATTTGGGACTACAACACCCACGTAGCCTTGCAAGTGAGCAAATGGGAGATCACCAGAGGGATGCTGCCATCTATTGTACTGAGGGAGCACGTGGCTCCTGGAGACTGCTTATCTCATTCTATTCTTAGTAAAAGCTTCCCAGCCAGATAAGAATCCATTCATCATGGCTAGAATGACAACCAATCTGTGTCCTCTAAAGTGATGTCATGATACCAGAATTGTAGTATTGGATACCAATAAAGTGAAACTTTGTAATACTCGAGACCTATTTGATACCACAGCAAAAACAGAAATCCCTTTTAACTCTTTTTATTCTAAGTTCCTCCATTATTCAAGTGAAGAATATTGAGGTTTTTTTTCTGTAATAGAATCCATCCATTCTCCAACCTGCTGAATCCGAACACAGGGTCACAGGGGTCTGCTGGAGCCAATCCCAGCCAACACAGGGCACAAGGCAAGAACCAATCCCGGGCAGGTTGCCAACCCACCGTAGGACACACACAAACACCAAGCACACACAATTTAGAATGGCCAATCCACCTAACCTGCATGTCTTTGGGAGGAAACCGGAGTGCCCGGAGGAAACCCACACAGACACGGGGAGAACATGCAAACTCCACGTAGGGAGGACCCAGGAAGCGAACCCGGGTCTCCTAACTGCGAGGCAGCAGTGCTACCACTGCGCCACCGTGCCGCCCCTGTAATAGAATATAAAATATAAAAATACTAACGGTAACAGCAGCTGTAAATTAATGGTATGTCCATCAAGTTACCAAACTGTCATTTAAGTAATTTAGCATTTACATTCATAAATATAAAATCAAATGCAAGGTTTGAATTTTAATGTGTGATAAACATGAGGGTTTCCCTAGTGTAGCAAAAAGTCAGGGAGGTGTTATAATCTTGGAGGGGATTTCAGCACAGGGTTTATAAAAGATGATATCATCATGGAATCCCTGATTTATCTTACCATGTGCACATTCTAAATTTATTCTTTGACATTTTCTATCAAGTAACTAAAAAATACTGTTTAAAATCTCTACTAAAAATAAAAATTCAAACATTATTATCTGTACTTTTGAAATAGTGAATTCTAAGATAATTCAAGATATTTTCATTTAAATAAACTCTGTAAAACTGTTTTTGTAACAACAAGCTTTTAAAAATCTGGTTTGTCAGAGAATCACCCTATTAGGTTTGTAACATTTGCTATTATAAGACTTATATTTGCATCATTAGCTGGTTAAAAAGCTTACTAAAGAGTAACAGATGAATCATATTGATTTCAAAAGTTCAAATGTCATGAACTCCTGGTGCTTTAATTTTCCAATAAAACATCCTTGGTTGTGCTGTTTGCAGAGTATCATAAAATGAGTGATAAGACTTTGTTTTTGCTTAACCTGTGTACTACTCCAAAATTAGGCGATTAACTGGACTGGTGTTATCTGTAGTCCATTAACCTTAACAATTCGAATACAGGGTGAGCCACATTTCAAACAAAACACTACAGGATGAAATACATTACATTATGACACAAGAAAGGGTATATTTTTCTGTGTTTTAAAAATTATGTCTTCAAGGTGGTGGCCATCATTAGTGATACTCTCTTCGAGACAATTTCTGAACATTCGCATGAGTCGTTTGGCCATTTCAAGGGGAATAGTGGAGATTTCGTGGTGAATAGCGTCCTTGAGGTCTTCATGGGTTTGAAGTCGGTGTAAGTATACCTTCGACTTGAACCCCACAAGAAGAAATCACACGGAGCAAGATCAGGTGAATGTGAAGGCCACCCAACATTGCCACACAGGGAGATCAGCTTCCCTGGAAACATCTCCTGCAAAACTTGCATGGATCTCCGCATCGTATGAGCTGTTCCTCCAACCTGTTGAAACCAGGGCTCCACCACAACCATTTCTTCCATTTGGGGCTGCAAAAAAATTCTCTAGCATTTCAATGTAAAGTTCTGAAGTGACAGTGACTGTTGCCCAAAACCCCCCCTTCAAAAAAGGGCCTATAGTGCCAGATTCTGCAACGGTGCTCCAAAATGTAACCCGCTTACTGTGCAGGGGTCTCTGATGAAGTTCACAAGGGTTGGTTTCAGCCCAATAGCGAAAGTTTTACTTATTTATGCAACCATTCAAATAGAAATGTGTCTCATTGCTACACATGACGATGGCATCTCGATGAATGGTTTGTCTGTTCATCACATTTTAGGGGCTCTACTCCTGAACTTTAGTTTACTTTCAAAGGAAATAAACAATGACGCCAATTTAGGGTTTGCATATATGTATTTAGCAATGAAGTATGCTGATTTGCC
The DNA here is from genome assembly GCF_900747795.2 of Erpetoichthys calabaricus. NCBI lineage: Eukaryota > Metazoa > Chordata > Cladistia > Polypteriformes > Polypteridae > Erpetoichthys > Erpetoichthys calabaricus. Next base: position 237,546,343 of record NC_041395.2, read on the forward strand.
TGTGTTAGAAATTACGTGTTTCTGTTAACACAGTACATGTCACATACAGTAAATAGAGAAGTGCTTCGAAGCATTGAAACACTAAATTAATTATATTTTGCTATTAACAAATGGAGCTGCTCATTTCATTGTCACTGTAGACAAGCCAAATAGCCACTTTGATTAAATCTTGCCTCAATTTTTGCTTGCTTCAACTGTTGTATGCAGTTTCCTCCCACATCATGCAGTCCTGTATGCATAACTATGAATGAATACAACATTTCCCCACGACCCTGAACTGTACACACCAGTTAGAAAATGAATGACTATTTAGATGACCCTCATCCACCTCAAGGTTTGATGTGTTGTGCATTCTGAGGTGAATTTTTGCTCACCACAGTTATACAGGGTCATATTCAGAGTTATGATCGCCATTCTGTCAACTTGAACAAGTTTGGACATTCTCCACTGACCTCTCTCATCAACAAAGCATTTCTATCTACAGAACTGTCACTCACTGGATGTTTTTTGTTTTGTTTTTCACACCATTCTGAGTAGACTCTGGAGACTGTTGTACATGAAACTCCCTGGTGATCAGTAGTTACAGAAATACTCAATCCAACCCATCTGGCACCAACAATCATGCCACAGTCGAAATCACTGAGGGCACATTGTCTTGTTTGATGTGAACATTAACAGTCACTCCGGCCAACACCCCCAAGGCTGCCAGATGGAGCTGTCCCTGCGGCATGGAAGTGCCCCGAATACCAGCAGGGAATCATGGACGATGGAGTTTTCCTTTACAGCCCTGCTAGATACCACAGGGGCCAACAGATGATGCTACAGGGAGGCCCAGAGAGTTGTTTGTGCCCTATAACCCAGAAGTATGTTGTAGGCAAGGCAACAAAGGAAATGACATCCTTCTGGGTTGAAGAAAAGGACTTTTAATCTGACCCGGAAGTGATAGGGACTCATGGACTGCTGGGCTGGAGCCACTTCCGGGTCGGGGAGTATAAAAGGACTATGGGAAAGCCCAGACATTGAGCTGAGCTGGGTGGAAGGGTGGCAACACGTCTGGGAGAGGAGGATTGGTTTATTGTATTGATTATTGATTTATTTATGAGTATTGTGGAGTGTAGGGTGCTTGGTGCACATTATTATTATAAAATAAATAATAATTGGATTTTTTATCTGGTGTCTGACGTCTGATCTGAGGGTTCAAGGGGTCAACAGTGCCTCAATCATTCACAACAGATAGATAGATAGATAGATAGATAGATAGATAGATAGATAGATAGATAGATAGATAGATAGATAGATAGATAGATAGATAGATAGATAGATAGATAGATAGATAGATAGATAGATAGATAGATAGATAGATAGATAGATAGAAATATACTGCATAGACACAGGCATTGATCTATATAAATATTCTGACCAGATGGAATGCTCTGCAGTGACTCCTGAAAGATACTTGGCCAGTCTTGTCTCTTTTTGTCCAAAAGCAAGTAAACAAGGGTCACTGCTACTGGATCCTCTCTTTGGCTATAAAGAGCTGTGAGCAGGAGAGATCCAGAAGATGTTCATTTGTTTTGTATGGAGCCTGTTTTTTTAAGTATTGACATTCATTGGATTTACTGGTTTTCGGATTTATTTTTCCCAATGTCTTTGTTTTTCCTTACCGATTGTGGAAATTCGGACCCAACACCGTCGATAGTCATGAACGGGATGAGCTAGCAGATGAGGACTAACAAACACAAAGCAAGGGAATGGTAAAAAGGTTCTCTAGTGCTCTTATTAAAAACAGTTGAAGAAAGTTTCCCAATAATTGTGCAGTGCAAATATTCAAGAAATAAATAACCCCATAAAACAAAGTGCTGTGGAGGTTAAAAACAATCCCATAAATAATCCAATAAAACAAGATTAAAACATGGCTGGAAACTGCCTTTAAAAACCATGAGCCCGGGTGCACTCCTTTTAAAACGTCCATCTCCTCAGCTTATCCTGCCCGGACCATGAAGCCGAGGAGACAGCGATCCGACAGGCGAACACCATCCTTCAATGGGTATGGTTCCCTGACACTCCATGGCTGTCACAAGTTGCCCACTCTGGACCCAAGGCTCGGGTCCCTAAAAGCCATGGTGCTCCCTGTATGAGCCTCACAAACTACCACTGCCTTCAAGGACTTCTGCAGTAAGCCGCCTGCACCACCTGGTCACTCCAGCTCCCATGTCGCTCATCTGGAGTGATCGTCCACGACAGCCTCCTGAGCGCTGGCTCTCTTCATAGCTATCTATCTCCTGGTTCACTCTCTCTTCCTAGTGCTCACACCTGCACCTGCACCTGCACCGCTCTGCTCTCTCTAGTTTTCCTCCCCTTTAATTTCCTGCACTCCCCGGGGAGCGGATACAGGTGCGATAGCCTGATTGCCACCACAGACTGATAATGAGACAGACTGTCCACACGTGCCGACTGGAAAGGCAATACACAGATGGCTCACTGCCTTGCACCAACCTGGAGATGAGCCGCCTTCTCTGCAGATCGCACTCTCCTGCTCTACTCCCCAGTTTGAGTGCGTCCAATTATTTATTTAAAATGACCATTTTGTTCTGAGCAGCGGACCTGCTATACCTTTTCCCTGTCTTGCTGTGTTTGTGACTTCATGTCACTACACCTCTGTCTTCTCTTTCTTGTATGTGTTGGCCCATATCATCATCACCACTGATACCACCTCCCTCTCCTCCTCCCCAGGTGAGACATTTATTCTGCTCATCTTCTGATTCCATCTGGAGAAGAAGTAACTCTGGGTCATACCTGAAACTACTATTTCCAAGAGCCTTTGCAATAGCCTGAATCCCTGCAGCAGAGTACTATTGCTGCCAACAAGTAACTAGGTGGTTTAAAACTCTATTACAGTGCATCCCCAACCAAAAATCTATTGTCTGTTGACATGTACTGACATCCCATCTAGGGTGTGTACTTATCCTGAAGCTCTTCTCCTCACCTTAATAGCATATACTTTATGAATGCATTATACAGTGGTGTGAAAAACTATTTGCCCCCTTCCTGATTTCTTATTCTTTTGCATGTTTGTCACACAAAATGTTTCTGATCATCAAACACATTTAACCATTAGTCAAATATAACACAAGTGAACACAAAATGCAGTTTTTAAATGATGGTGTTTATTATTTAGGGAGAAAAAAAATCCAAACCTACATGGCCCTGTGTGAAAAAGTAATTGCCCCCTTGTTAAAAAATAACCTAACTGTGGTGTATCACACCTGAGTTCAATTTCCGTAGCCACCCCCAGGCCTGATTACTGCCACACCTGTTTCAATCAAGAAATCACTTAAATAGGAGCTGCCTGACACAGAGAAGTAGACCAAAAGCACCTCAACAGCTAGACATCATGCCAAGATCCAAAGAAATTCAGGAACAAATGAGAACAGAAGTAATTGAGATCTATCAGTCTGGTAAAGGTTATAAAACCATTTCTAAAGCTTTGGGACTCCAGCAAACCACAGTGAGAGCCATTATCCACAAATGGCAAAAACATGGAACAGTGGTGAACCTTCCCAGGAGTGGCCGGCCAACCAAAATTACCCCAAGAGCGCAGAGATGACTCATCCGAGAGGTCACAAAAGACCCCAGGACAATGTCTAAAGAACTGCAGGCCTCACTTGCCTCAATTAAGGTCAGTGTTCACGACTCCACCATAAGAAAGAGACTGGGCAAAAACGGCCTGCATGGCAGATTTCCAAGACGCAAACCACTGTTAAGCAAAAAGAACATTAGGGCTCGTCTCAATTTTGCTAAGAAACATCTCAATGATTGCCAAGACTTTTGGGAAAATACCTTGTGGACTGATGAGTCAAAAGTTGAACTTTTTGGAAGGCAAATGTCCCGTTACATCTGGCGTAAAAGGAACACAGCATTTCAGAAAAAGAACATCATACCAACAGTAAAATATGGTGGTGGTAGTGTGATGGTCTGGGGTTGTTTTGCTGCTTCGGGACCTGGAAGGCTTGCTGTGATAGATGGAACCATGAATTCTACTGTCTACCAAAAAATCCTGAAGGAGAATGTCCGGCCATCTGTTCGTCAACTCAAGCTGAAGCGATCTTGGGTGCTGCAACAGGACAATGACCCAAAACACACCAGCAAATCCACCTCTGAATGGCTGAAGAAAAACAAAATGAAGACTTTGGAGTGGCCTAGTCAAAGTCCTGACCTGAATCCAATTGAGATGCTATGGCATGACCTTAAAAAGGTGGTTCATGCTAGAAAACCCTCAAATAAAGCTGAATTACAACAATTTTGCAAAGATGAGTGGGCCAAAATTCCTCCAGAGCGCTGTAAAAGACTCATTGCAAGTTATCGCAAACGCTTGATTGCAGTAATTGCTGCTAAGCGTGGCCCAACCAGTTATTAGGTTCAGGGGGCAATTACTTTTTCACACAGGGCCATGTAGGTTTGGATATTTTTTTCTCCCTAAATAATAAAAACCACCATTTACAAACTGCATTTTGTGTTTACTTGTGTTATATTTGACTAATGGTTAAATGTGTTTGATGATCAGAAACATTTTGTGTGACAAACATGCAAAAGAATAAGAAATCAGGAAGGGGGCAAATAGTTTTTCACACCACTGTATATTAAAAGTTTTATTTTTAAATTAATGATCATGATTTGTAGGAAGATTCAGTAGATCTAATAATAATATATTAATATTTTCTTTGCTCATCTCATGGTCACAAGTTTCCCATGTTGATGATTCTTGCTCTTTCTAATTTTTGAGGAATCAAGAAGAAAAATGTCCTGCTCCATCAGCCTGATGTGTATTTTATAATGTAATCATTTTAAGAAACACCAGTATGGAAAGCAATAGTGCCAACTGTTATTCCTTAGAAATTAAATACACAAACATAGAACAAGCACTGTTATATTATAACTCAGTTTATTAAGCATATACAATTGAATGAACATTTTCATTCAGCATACTTTATTACAACTCCAAAAAATATATTTTTTCACCTTTGTTAAAATGCATGTACTGTATATCACAATTTAACACATAAAGTGGATTTTTCATCTAAATTATTTTGTACCTTCCAACACTGCTATCTCTCAGTAACAGAACTCTGCATTACAAGTCACACACTTGGTATCCATGTCTCCCTCATCCCAAACATGTGTCTGCTAAGTTGAACAGAGACTGTAAATTGGCCCAAGTGAGTTGGATGTATATGTGTGTGTCTGAGTGAAATCTGTAAACTGTCCAAGGTCATCCCCTGCTTTATATCTAGTGCTGTTGTCTCTGGCCTCCTCATGACCCTGAATTGCATTAAGAAGGTCTGAGAATGTTAAAACCAATGCTGTATCCAGCCCACAGAAATCATAACTGACTTCATTGTGTCCTCCCCAATAGAGGAGATTGCATACAATTAAAGGTGGTCACTAAAACTGTCAAATTTTGGTCCCTCTCATACAATATGTGATATTGTTCTCACTGCTGGCTGTGTCCAAAGCCTTATGCCACCCTGCACTAAACACGGCTAGAATATTTTTTCCAGGTATGGTGACATGAAGGCTAATGAAATGAATCTTCTCTTAGGCACAACTCCTAACAGTCCCTAGCCAGTTCATCTTTTGCTATCTGAGGACACAGTCATCAAAATTGAACCAATGCAGCAGTGTGTGTGCGCGCGCGTGCCTTGTGTCCAAACTCTGCCAAACAGGTATTACCTTTTCTTGACCCAGCTCAGGAATAAATAGTGTCAGATGATCAGTGACTGGAGAAAGTGATTTTCAAAGCAGAGAGAAATGAAAACAAATAATCATCCACTGCAGGCCTGAGCAAAACAAAATGATCAACTTAAGAGAGATGCATGATTTTTTAACTTTTTTTAAATTAATCAAATTTTGGAACCTCCATAGTTAATCAGTGTCTGTTGTTTTTTGTTTTTTTTTAGAACAGACAGAGGAAGGCTAAAAGCAAAGGTGAGCTGGAGCTTAAACAGGAGCTTAGGTTTTTTTTTCCTTCACATTATGGGGTCCAAAAGGTACTTCGAGTGGTGCGGGAGGCAGACAAACACAAATGTACAATATAAATAGGCTGCTTTAGTGTAAAAGGCCAGCCTAATAGGCCTTATTAGCACATTCAGGACTATCTAATTAAGGTCAGTGAGAATAGATGTAGAGAAGATGATGTGTAAGACAAAGATGTATGTCAGGAAGAAATAGAAAGAGCTGCATGGACTCATAACTTGACATTCAAAGTGGCAATGTGTCTCCTGTTTTGCTTTTTTGCTGGGTCCTTGAACTGAGCCAATGAAACCAAACAAATGCTCAGATTGGGTAGGTGAATCATGTACTTATACTTTCTGAATTCATTTGAGCTGCACAAAATGAAAAACAAGTCACCGAGAATAACCTAAAGGAGGTCAGCGAGTGAATCCAAGCAGCTACCTTTTAAGTAGGGCATGGGGAACAGCAAGGACATCCCAAAAGACTGTTGCATAGCTCAGGTATTAAAGAGATCATGTTATGAAGACAAGGACACACCTCAAGGGTGTTTATTTTCAGTTATGTGTAAAGAAATCATTAATAAAATATGAAGACTCTTCTTGTGTCTTGGAGCCGTTTTCTGCTGCATTTCCCATAACACAGTATGTATGTCAGATTTTCTTTCTGGATGTTAGTGCCACCACTTCAAGAAAAATACTTGAATACACTTATGAAGAACAACAGGGAATCACACAATGGTGCCTTCATGCCAGATATTACCTAACATGTGATTTTGGTGGACTTTTTATTTGTACAGATTCTGTTGTATTGTTTGTTATTTGCCTTTACACATATTCAGTTTATTTATAATTAAATTACGTATAAAAAAAAAAAAGTAGTTATCTGGGATTTTGGAGTCAGCAGCCAAACAAATTGCTTCATTCTCTTGTTATTAGTATATTGCTAAATAAATATGCAGCTGTGAAACCCATACAACTTTAGAAAAGTTATATAATACATTATAGAAAAACTGCCCTAGAAGAATATTTCCATGGGTATTTTCACCATTTTCCCCTTCAGTAGTCAATACTTCTCTGTAGTATGTGGTCCAACAATTTCTAAAAAAAAAGAGGAGAGAGAAAGGAAGAACATTAGTTTACAAACATTATCTCCATTAGAATGTGTGATCAGCTTTACTTTAGGCAATACAAGATTTAAAGGCTTGATTGTGCACCCATTAGTCATTATTACATGCATGTATCATCTTCTTAACATCCTATTTATTTCTTTTAAAAAGAAAAACAACTTATGTAGCAATTTTCCATACCAGACACCATCCCACGGCCCTTTACAAGTACAGATGTATCATAATATTATTTCTGTAGGTTTTTTGTACAGTTAGAAACAGGTTACATGATTTGTTCACCTTGTGGTTTAGTGCTCTACACAACATGAGCTACCAGCAGCCCCCGAGAGCAGAGATAGATCTGTAGGCACAGTATATTATCTTTAGAGTTAAAGGATAAGGCTGGTATTTTCAAGTTAAAGTTATTAATTTCACAATCATGGTATGTATTCATTTGAAATGTTAAAACTGTATTGTAAAGTGAAGCATTTTTATGTTTTGCAGCTCTTCCCTTCAAGTGTTCACATTTAACCTAAGTACTACAACTTTATGTGGCAATTAATATATACTATGTGGAGAAAATAGTTTAGATTTCAGACATACAGAACTTTGAGATCATTGAGATCTAACAGTAAAGTTGCCCGATGATACCAAAAAAATCACTCAACACAATTATTCAAAAGAAGACTTCTTGCTCGCTCTCATCACTGTGTTTCTGCTTTGTCAAACGTCCATTCTGATGTGTGCTCGTTTTACATCCCATGAAGTTTTTGTTGGTCACTTACCTTTAATTAAAATGAACATCTCAAGAATATCAGCAGTTAAAATGTAGCACTGAACTAGTTCTTTAAGAGCCACATTCTGAAGACAGGCTATCACCAAGTCACTAATGCCAAATTCCTTTTATTAATACACTTTCACATTTTTCTTCATTTTATACAGTTTTGTATAATTGCAATAGCATAATAGCCCATATTGGTTTACTCCTGTCATGTGCCCATCACATCCAGATAAGATTTTGGCTCACAAGATGAGAACAACAATGGATGGAAGAGGGAACAGCTGCATAGTTAAGGTACATTTGCTTTTTTCATTTATGTATTTGTGCTGAATTCAATTAAGTGAACTGCACTTTCTGTATTGCTGCATTTATCTTAGGTGTCATCATTTATGAAATATAAAACCATGTCCATAGACAACTTGGCAATCCTATAAGGGGAGCATTATTTAAGATCCAGAACACGTCAAGTTTTGTTCTTCCATTAAGAAAATGACATCATCAGCTAACATAAAACTAATTCAAACTGCTATACCTAGATGGTGAATGATTACAGCTGAGCTGTTCCTCTTGTAAAGTAAATCAAATTCCCTTCCTGGCTTTCGTCCACTCATTACAGACTCTGACAATGCCTTGTATCAAGTATAGAGGAGCAGAAACTTCTGCAAAGGCACCAATTTCAGCCCCGATATGGCACCGTTAAGAACTGCTGAGGTATCACTAAGGCCAGCTCACATGTTTCGCACCATCCAGTTGTTTTCTTGGATAACTGACTTTTCATCAATGGTGCAGAATCAGATTTAAAGGTTTAATTGACCTAATTTGTTTGCCGTCACTTTTATAATGTTCAGTAAATATTTGTTCTTTTGTTTGGTCACTGATAAGCACATTGGTTAACCTCTAGGCCGCCTCTGCAAGAAACATTGCAATGAAATTGACAGAGAACTTTAATTATACCATGTCCATTTGAATTAGCTATTTCTTTGAACATCTGAGTCGTACAATGTCCATCACTGTCACGACTAATGCCATCTGAAACAAACCTTGAAACAGATGCCATTATGGAACGTGTTACTTTGTACCATCCCTAATTGTCTGGGGACAGGGTGGTAGGTTTGAAGGCTGACAGCACCAGGTCCCTAGTTTACATCACCTCTGTCAGCAAAGGACAAGTTGCTCTAACAAGGTGATAAAGTGCCTGACAATCAAGCGTCCTGATAGACTGGAGTAAGGGTGAGTCTTACTGCAAAGGGTAAGGAAAGTTTTTCATGGCGGTAACTAGTTTGAATCTTTTTCATTATTGTTTTATCCTACCAAAGTTACATTACATGAAAAAAGCAGCAATATATAATATTTATAATCACATAAGGAGAGTCCCTGCAATCCTGAACTGGATTAAATGGGCTTGAGATTGTTATGTCTTATTATGTATAAACAGGTCGAGTGACTTTTGGAGTGGTGAGTACTACTGCCTCACTGTTTCAAAGCCCCAGGTTCAAATCCTAAAACAGTCAAAGTCAGTGTGAAGTGTGCATGGTTGCAGTGAGTCTGTTTACATATTCTTCAAGAAAAAACTGTCTGGCAGCTCAAAGGCCAGATTTATACTTTATGTGACGCGACGCATGCTGTAGCGGATGCTCCTGCTACGCAAGCGTTGTACTGTTTATACTTGCGCGCGTTATTTTTTGTAAATCTGGAGGAATCCACCAGGTGGCAGTGTGAGATATTATCACGGTGAGAACAGGTTTGGCTTCGTTGTGTTGTGAAATGCCTGGAACACCAATTAAATTCTGATGACACCTTCCCACAATATCTCTGAAAAGGATGTTTAATGATTAAATCCAAAAATCCAGGGATTTGTCCAATTCAACTAGCATTGGGCACAAGGCTGAAACAATCCCTCAACGAGGCATCAGCTCATCGCAAGGTGAATACAAACACACACATACACAATGGCGTCATTTTAGTGTAACCAAATCTGCATATCTTTGGAAGGAAACCGGAGCACACTGTGGAAACCCAGCAGGAAAACATGTAAACTTCAGGCAGGGAATATCAGTGACGTTACTCCCTGCAAGACACCACCGTGTCACCCGCTTGTGTGTAATTAACAGTATTCATTATTTAAACAAAATTACTGATTTATCTGTAAAATGTAACATTCATACTTCAATGCATTTCATCATGAAAGTGATATCAAGTATAAATCTGAGGATTCTAAATGTTCAGAAAGTTGGAATAGCATACATTTAATGTGCTCAGTGTGGCGGTCTATTGCTGTTTGCCACTGCTGTCAGTACTGGAGGAAGCCCTAGAAAAAAAGACGGCACAGAAGACAGTATGTGAGACTTTTAAAATGTATTTGTTATTATGATCCGGTATGCAGTATGCAATGCTTGAATATAAAAGCACCACAAATGCATCTGTATGTCAGCATTTTACTTCACCACTTCGAACCAAACATCGAAGCGTGCACACTGATCTCGTAGGATCCGCAAAGCGGCTTTCTGTCACATGTAGATAGTAACCAGAGACTCTGACGTCATATTCCAACTGTTATCACACTGTGCCCCCTGACTTTTTGCTGGTACTGCAACTCACACATGTGTCGCGTTAATTTCTGAGGACCTGCTCAGAGGACGCATCAAATGAACGCTGGAAATGCGTGGCAGACATGATGCGGGTGCGTACGCTTTCTGAGTGTGAAGTATAAATGAGCCCTAAAGCTATCATGTGTGCATGTGCCCAGTGATAGGCTGGTACTCTGTCCAGAGAAGACTGCTATTTTGTACCCAATTCGCCTGGCATAGACTCAAGCTCCCAATGACCCTGAAATGGAATAGTCAATTTTAAAAATGAATAGATGAAATTATTCAGAGCCAGAAAAAATGAATAGTGAGATAACCTTTGAAAAGTTGTCTTTTATTATATGAACTCCACAGTACAAATTGTATGGCCATAAATATAATATGCAAATATAATAAACACTGGAAATTGGAGGAAGGTATAATGTATCTAGCCAGCTTTCTGGTCTTTAGAGACTTAGAGTGAAGCAATAGGGTTTCTGTGTTAATGGTAAATGCTCAGGAGGACTCAGACAGGTTGGAAGTGTGGTTTTAAAATCAATTCAATTCAGTTTATTTTTAAACTGTAAAAGTCACAAAAGGTTGTACTGCAGAGTACTGCATAGATTATCAAAAATAAAAAACACATAAATTTGCAATGTAAATAGAAATGCAAATCACCCACAGAAAGAGCAGAATATAGATTGGTAATAGGGTTACATAGAGGCCAGACCATTTAAAACTGTCAAAAGTCCAGAGAAACAAAACTCCAGGGCAATGCAAACAAAATTAAAGTGTCATAGCACTTGAGCCAAGTTATAGGCCACTACTGTATTCATCACTACAATACGTGAATCTAACAGTCAAAAACTCTGCTGGATTAAACAAGTAGGAAAATGACGCATGGCATAACATTTGGGGTGTTTGAGAGCTGTGCAGAAACTGTAGCCTTCAATGGACTGAGTTTAATATATGGGTTCTACAACCTTTTCAGACTGTTTCAGGGTGGCAGGGGGTGGAGTTATCTCAACTGGATGGGGCAAAAGGCTGAAAACAGCCCTGGACAGGACTCTAGTCAATCAGAAGGACCACTCTCTCTCTCACACACACACACACACACACACACACACTGCATACTCACAAAGAGTGACAATTTGCACTTGGCAATTAGCATAAAAGAACAGAAAAGCATTGTGATTAATTCCTTATTTGCCTGAGAATGTCTGTCTGTAGTAATTTTCATTAGAAAATTAGACTGGCAAAGCTATTCAGTTATTACAACTTTTAGGGAAAAACAGAAGTGAAAAGAAAACTTTATTATAGCCACTGACCATTACAGATATCAGGTGAATGTGGCACTCTGTCTATAAATAATTAAGTGACCAGATTTTCAAAGTCCTAAACCAGGACACTTGTGTAACAAGTATGCCAACACATAAAGCTCTACCTCATAATGATTGCTTCTTTAACACCGAAGGTTCAGGGCATGGACAAAAAAATAAATAATTTCACATAGTGCTTGAAATGGAAGTAAATAAATGACAGTGCTGTTTGCCTTTATTGGCTTCTTGGGCATCTTGGCAATGTTGTTCAAATTTAACACAACTTCTTAAATAAGCTTTCCTCGTCGGAGTTTTGACCAAGCTATTATATGTTTATTATATCGGACTGAGGTCTAGGGTATTGGGTTTCCCCCCTTGCTGTTTTAAATATATTGTGAGGATGTCTGTGTCTGCAATTTTTCCTTTTTAGATAGGCAGCTGGTTAAGACTGGGACACTTGGACATTCTTCAGTTATTTATTGCGACACATTGCCTAGTAAATTATCATGACAATTTAATAGATGAACATTACAATCTACAGATAATGGAGTTGTGATCTTGGTTTAGTGTAAGGTAAGTGTAAGGTAAGTAAATGACTAAATGTTTATTTGCTCTGAGCAGAATGGCTTACAAAATACAGGGTACTTCACTCATTTGTCGATAACTCTTTGTTTTCCTTGCTTGCATTTTATGCTTACCTGTTAGTAATAAAAGCACCAAGAGGAGGAAGATGCCTACAGCGCTTTCTGCGCATGCCTTGCAGGATTTGCAGCTGAAGTAGACAGTCTGCAATGAAAGTGACTTCCTACACCGCGCACGCAGTCAGCTGGTTTTTCATTAATTTGAGCTGTGAACGTGTTTGCAGTCAGTAGCTTCTATCAGAGGTGAAAAACAGGAAGAGATATAAGTTGGCATAACTGCTCTCAAGGTAAAACTTAAACTAATTAGTAGTTAAAGTTGCACGGAATATTTCTCAGTTTTAAGACAGATAAGCTCGCAAATTCTCCAAATGCATTTCAATGTAGATATTTTAAAATTGTGCACAGCGTGACCTGCACTGTCGTAGCTGGGAAGCGGGAGGGTGGTCCCCCCACCAGGCGGTACTTTTTAATAAACTTCAGTGGTAGATTTTTTTGACATTGTTTTTGATAGGGCTTTGGCAAGCTAATGTGTATTATCTTATTATTATTATTATCTATGTCAAAGTTACACCATTTTTAATGTTTAAAAACTGTTACAAATGCATATGTTGCAAAATTCTATTTTACAAATGCGAATCTTGACCAGTTTGCCAACTTACTCTGACCAAAGACTGTCTCCATGAACTTATTCTGACCAAAAGGGATAAACCCTAGAAACAGAGTGATGATTGTCCTGTGTCACTCAGAGGACAGGCTGAAGATGTCAATGTGACAGTGGGTTCACTTTCATCTTGCCTGAATTGGACCCAGGAACAGTCCTCCAGCCGGGAGGACAATATAATGGAAGGACAAGAGGAGACTACCAGGCAAGACCACAGACTGCTTCCCTGAACAGTTGTACCTGCACAGATACCCACAAGGCACACTGGATGTTGTAGTCCTCAAGAACAGCCTTGTCAGGTTCAGTGGGGGCTGCCAAGGGGTGCTACAGGGATTCCTCATCCCTGCTTTATTGGACTACCGTTTGACACGGAAGTACTTCCATCAGACTATGCCTTAGCACTGGAAGTACTCCCGGGTCGGGAATAAAATAAGCCACTTAACCTCATCCAGGCGAATCAGAGTCGGGTGGCACTGGACAAAAGTCACCTGGGAGGTGTATAATATTAATGCAGAACAGGTACATACATTAAATGGCCACTTTACTAGGTATACCATGCTAGTACTGGGTTGGACCCCCTTTTGCTTTCAGAACTGGCATAATTCTTTGTGGCATAGATTCAACAAGGTGCTGGAAGTATTCTTCAGGAATTTTGGTCCATATTGACATAATAGCATCACGCACTTTTGGCTGCACATCCATGATGCAAATCTCCTGTTCCACCATATCCCAAAGGTGCTCTATTGGATTGAGATCTGGTGACTGTGGAGGCCATTTGAGTATAGTGAACTCATTGTCCTTTTCAAGAAACTTGTTTGAGATGATTTGAGCTTTGTGATATGGTGCGTTATCCAGCTGGAAGTAGCCATCAGAAGGTTGGTACACTCATAAAGAGATGGACATAGTCAGGAACAATACTCAGGTAGGCTGTAGAGTTTAAATGTTGCTCAGTTGGTACTAAGGGACCCAAAATGTGCTAAGAAAATATCCCCACAACATTACACCACGACCACCAGCCTGAACTGTTGATACAAGGCAGGATGGATCTGTGTTTTCATATTGTTGATGCCAAATTCTGACCCTACCATTTGATTATTGCAGCAGAAATCGAGACTCATCAGATGAAGCAACATTTTTTGCATCTCCTGTTGTCCAATTTTGGTGAGTCCATTCGAATTGTAGCCTCAGTTGCCTGCTCTTAGCTGACAGGTGTGGTACCCGGTGCGGTCTCCTGCTGCTGTAGCCCATCTGCTTCAAAGTTCGACGTTCTGTGAGTTAAGAGATACTCTTCTGCTTACATTAGTTGTCACGAGTAGTTATTTGAGTTACTGTTGCCTTTCTATCAGCTCGAACCAGTCTGGCTATTCTTCTCTGACCTCTGGCATCAACAAGACATTTTTGCCCAGACAACTGCTGCTCACTGGATATTTTCCCTTTTTGGACCATTCTCTGTCAACCCTAGAGATGGTTGTGTATGAAAATCCCAGTAGATCAGACCAGCTCATCTTTCACCAACAGCCATGCCATGTTCAAAGTCACTTAAATCACCTGTCTTCATTATTCTGATGCTCAGTTTGAACTCAGTTTGTCTTGACAATGTCTACATGCCTAAATGCATTGAGTTGCTGCCATGTGATTGGCTGATCAGATATTTACATTAACAAGCAGTTAAACAGGTGTACCTAATAAAGTGGCCAGTGAGTGTATACATATATATATATATATATATGTAACACTTAACAAATTATTAAAAATGTCTGTGTATGTATATATGTTTCCAAAGATAAACAAGCCATATTAACTAAAAAATAATGCAAAGTTGTGTTCAAAGTTATACAGGTATTAGTATAAAATCACACACACAGGATGTTAAAGACAATCCACAATAAATTCACTTGAGGTACTCACCATGGGTGCACTGAGTTTAGTGAATAACTTGAGAATTAAAGCTTTATCCTACCAATTATCTTTTCTGTTTAAATTTGTGAAACGTTATAGATAACAACAAAACTTCAGAGAACTAATATAAGCTCACTAAGTGTTATCCTGGAAGTAAAATATTTCAATGACAACACCTCTCAGGTAAGAATGAACTTCACATACTGCAGAAAGTTATTGTACACCTGTCACAAGAAGGTCCTAACAGGATGGGACAGAGCATCTTATGCATTCTTCCGTTGAGAAGTTACAGGTTCAAGTGACCATAAAAGAGGAACGGTGTGCTATCTGCAGTTTCCTTACTCTAGTATAGTACACTTGGTGAGTATTCTGGAAAGAAATAAATCGAACAGAGGAAGCTGCTGGACATAGTTTTTAAGACACAATTGATGTTGTTTCCTTTTTGGAAATGAATGAATTTCCCTTCCCTGGAAAATTCATAAAAAATTATCTCTGTTCTTTTAAAAAAGATCTGCAGTGGGGAGACCACACATATCAATATTTGCCGAAATCTTGCTTAGTAATATTATTTGCTGTATAATTCCAGGATTAAATAAATTACATGACAATAAGAGGCTCTTATTTAAATTATCTGAGTAATTCATGAACAGTTTTGTCAATCTGATGTGAACATCACACAGTACTTCAACTTTCTTTATATAATGTTTCCTTGTTTTGCTGTACTGTGGACAGTGTATGCACCGCTGGGGTGTAGTGTGAGAATGCGTAATAAAACACACAGGAGATCCATTGATAGCAAGACATTATACCTGCGACTAGGCTAAAACAATTTAGACTAAAGCATTTCAGTTGATGCTGTCACATATTCAATCTCCATCACTTCCAAAGACTAAATAAGCTTAGCTGCAGCTTTGTCCTTATTTTTGTATTCAAAATCAATCGAACAAAATATAACCAGGAATGGCAGGACCCATTAATTCACAGGTGCCTGGAACTGAGCATCAGCACTATTTACTTCATGTAAGGAGAGGACTGGCCGGCCTTGAAGACTTTTTTTAGAGTTTCAACTACACATTTACAATGTTTATTAAGCAGATTTAACTTCCCTGAAGGATCTTTTTAAATGATTAATGCTTTGGAACAGCACTCTGTGATTCTTGACTACCTTAAGATATGCTGAAGATAATGGTGAATTTATATATGCATTTCAACAACTGCTTCAGTATGACATCTAACAATAATTAAAAAACATATTTGAATGGAAGCTGTTCAAGAAATAGACTTGCTATAGTAGTTTGGCTTTATTCAGAAAAACTGGCAAGGTAAGTGGGCCTGTTTGTGATGAAGAGCTTTAAGAAGAGAGATGAGGCAGCAGATGTTCAGAATATAGACCTGACCACACCCTTAATGTGCTGGAGACGCACCAAATTAATATGAGGTGAAAGTAACTGAGCAACTGAACTAGTAGTTTAGTATGTGACTGCTACATGTTGATGGACAACAGATAGAAGTCCATCCAAAAAAAGATTATGTAGTCAATGTATTAATAATTTTTTTTACTAATGCTATGTGAGCGCAATTGAATGTAATATCAATAGTTGTTTTACTTTGTTTGATGTGTGCAGAAGTGTGCACTAACATCATAGTAACAATTACATCACGGTCCTGTCTCGACTAGGTCGGGAGCAAGCGCTGATAGCGTGTTGCCACACCCACCACACGAAGAACCACCTGGATTGGGACCCAAGTACAGCGGGTAACACCTCAGCACTACACTGGAACAGTGTGAGGTTTTTTACGGTGACTGGGGTGCCAATCCTGCCAAAAACCCCTTAAGTTTTCCATGTAAGTTGGAGGACCTGCTTGCATGACTCAAATAGAGACAGTTAATTTTTACTGACTAAAAGATGAGACATAATCAGAATTTGTGCCAAGTTTTTTTTACTGGAAAATCAATCTAAATTTCATCAAAACACTAACCAACAATTTGTAACGAGTCAAGAGGGGTCGGTGTCCTTTTTGCCTGTCGGTTTCTATAACATTATCTTTTTATGACTAAATAAGAATTCATGGTATTGCTAGTGATGCAAAACGAGGTGTTGCAGGTTGAAGAGTCTGAAAGTGGATCCAATGGAAATGGTCAAGAGTATTAAGGGGTGGAGCTGCCTTCCAAAAGTATGACTATGAGACCGTGAGACTCGTGGAGACACAGAGAACGAGTCTCCCGGTGCCGTGGGTGAGGTTGTAGGAGAAGCCAGTGTATGCTTTGTGAGACACGTATTTGCCTGTTTCACGTTACATATAGGAGTTGTTCAAAGGCGACAGTCATAAATATATATATATATATATATATATATATATATATATATATATATATATATATATATATATATATATATATATATTAAACCCTGCGGTGGGTTGGCACCCTGCCTGGGATTGGTTCCTGCCTTGTGCCCTGTGTTGGCTGGGATTGGCTCCAGCAGACCCCCGTGACCCTGTGCTCGGATTCAGCGGGTTGGAAAATGGATGGATGGATATATTAAACCAACTGTCACAGAGGGCTTCATGATCACGATAGTCATTTTACCTTGTTCAGTCTATTCGCCAGCGGATTGTTTTGTGCAGGGGCACGCGCGGGGAGCCTTCATCAGTTTTAAACGTGGCGCGCTGCCTGTTCGAATGTGACTTCGCGTGGGTATGCAGAAGACAGAGGATTAGGGGGTGCAGTTCATGTCAGGTTTATTCTTGATAGGAAAGGTTGGGTTTATTGTTGGTGTTTTGCGGCTTGAGGATTGGTAGTACAATAAAAACCATCGATAAGTGTGTTAACGTCAGTTTTGGTTCAGTTTTTGTCATTGTCGTGATTTAGATAATGTTACCCCCCCCCCCCCCCCCAACCCACCTTAAGGGTAAAAATGGTGATGCCCTATTGAAGTGAACTTCTAGATGAGATAGCTTTTGGTTATATAAGTCCGTAGTAGACAAGAGGGTGGGGAATGGACCGCACTCCAGGGTAGCTAGAAATGTATGGAAGCGTATTAGGGCCAAGGAGAAGAAAAAAAAAAAATACGGCCACAGTGAAGAAAAAAAAAGTATAAATAAAAAACCAACATGAGAGCACAGTGATAAGAGAGATTATGTGGCTTAGTGGCTGTTAAAAAAAACCCCAATGAGCTGGTGTAGACCCCTGTTTTTTTTTGTTTTTTTTAGGGAGTTTTATTAATTTTACTAAGAATGAAGGCTGTTGCAGAGCCTTTGTTTGTTTGTTTATTTTTTGTCTTTTTTTCCATGTAAATAGTAGTCAAGGCTGTTAAGCCCTATATTTTTTTTTTGAAGGGTAGCCTTGCTATTTTGTGGACACTTGTTTTTTACATTTTTTCATCACTGTATGTATATATTTGAACCCTAAGAGCAATGAAAGAGGATTGGATGTAATAAACTGTACCTTCTTTAATTTTAACATTGTGGCATCTCTAAATTGTTTTTTTTTTTCCAACTATGGCTCCGATTGATCCTGGCTACAAGCAGCACGCTTGTAGTTGCAGGTAGGTTACGACAAAGACACAAACAAGAAAAGAGAGCTTGGCAATTTAAGTGAAGTAAAGCAGGAAATGTAAGACAGACTTGATGGCCACCCCATTATTCAGGACATCCTGCATGAAGACATCTACAAGAAGGCCATTCAACCTATATTTATCCGTGTGGAGAATGCACTCTGCAATCCATTCTGTCATTTATTATTCACCAGTAACGGCACACTGCACGTGCAGTGAATTCACTTGACTTGAGCATTCATAATTTTCAGACTCTTTCTCTGTACGTTTAGCATTCATTTGCTCAGAGGTTGATGTGCTTGCTGCTTCCTGAGCAGGTCTTCTTTACTCCATCCTAGCGGCCTGCTTCTTCTCTTCTTTCGTCTGCATCTTTTTAAATTAAAACTGATGAAGTCAGTGCTTGTGTTGCAATTACTTAGTACGTTTTCTTTAACTTTTCACTTAAGCTGGCACTTTAGTCTTCAATCTGCCTCAAGAATGATTTAAGATATGAAGAGGTAGGGGAAGTGATGGAAAAGGTGGTAGGGATGAGAACGGCGTAAGTATTCATGCGCTGCACGGCCGCCCTGCTGGCCGCTGCCGAGAGTTCATTCTAAAATAAAATAAATATAAAAAGAGGAATAACCTTGGAGGTCAATCATCCCCCCGAAAGTGGATAGTAGACATCACGTAGTATATGTGTATCAAATTTCAGGTCAATAGGTTTTGTGAGCTACAGGTGATTTAAAATCCTGGACAGACAAACGAACAGCCACAGTAGCATATTATATATAAAGATAAATTGGACTGTTTTGCTGAAGACACAGATATAAGGACTACAACAATTTAAAACAGTTCTTGCTGGGTGTTTTTCATTTATTATTGTTTGTGTGTATTATTTATCAGGGGTATTGTTTATAGCATTATTTGGATGGGTTTGTGAAAAGAGATTTAGACTTGTATTTTTTTTTGTATTTCATTTTATAATATATATTCATATTTTTCATTTATGTTCATGTGTGTTTTTTCCTGTATTATGGTGTGATATCAGATAGGAAAGTAGTGTTGGTCACGTGGAACGTTACTGCTGCTACTCTAGAGGTGGTAGCATATAATTGTTGCACCTACTGTATTTCTGCAGTATGTGAAATTGCCTTTATACTGTGTTCTGCAAGGCTGTTCCTGGCTTACTTGGCCAGCTCTATTGACCGTGTAGTGTTGTAGGTTTACCCTTGGGTGTGTATGAAAATATGCAACCTGAACTTTCCAGTTTAACGTTGGAGCTTGTAGGCTTGAAACCTTATTCTCAGCATTAAAATGAGATTACAGATTTGCTCTTTCAGTTTGAGCTTTTTCCAGATAAGGCTATGCAGTACAGGCCAGTGAAGAGGTACAAAATGTCAGGTGTCATTTGCTCCCTTAAAGGTAGCCACAGCAATCTGAAAAAAAGCAGTATCAGGTATGCACTGAGCACATAGCATTACACTGATCAGATTGGGGTTGAGCAGCACCTTGTCCTTCTCCTACCCCTGTGGAAGGCCACCAAGGAAATCTTAACAAGTGTTCCTTCCACTTCATGAAAAGCAGCCAGTGATATGATACCCTTTGTTTCAAAGCAGAGGTACGTAGAAAATAGTTGTTTCAATTGTTTGCTTGCCTTGTGCTGACCAGCAAACACTTGGGTATAATGGAGTTAGCATTGCCACTGGACAGCCACATTCTTTCTCACCTCAGAATCATTTGGTTCTAAACTTAAGGTGTTGCTGTTTCAATTTAAAGTTCAAAGCCAGTGTATTTTCCTGGGTAGCCGGTGGTTGTGAGATGGTCAGTTTACTTAACATTTGAATCTACTGTATATTGTTGATTTCTGTCAAATGATAACATTGATTTTTTTTGTGACATGAACAGTGCATGAACTTGCAAGCCTTGCTAGCCATTTGTAAATGACTAGGGATACTGTAGATGTTATCTGTGAGACAGGTTAATGTTTATGTTAGAGAAGCCAAAATTCTGTTATGCCAAAAACAACATTTGGATGTAGCATGTACTCACTTGGAGAATTCCATTTAGATACTGTACAATTCAAAAACATTTTCAGCAAAATAAATATCATCATGGAAATATTACAGATGCAAAGGTTTCTCCTATCCTGCTTTTTTGCCATGTCCTTGAACTGTGACAAGGAAAATAAGCAAGTAATAGAAGTAACAGAGCCACAACTAGTTAAGCATCACCTTTGTAGTGCCTTGTACAGTGCCATATTTTTAGCTTAGTTGTATGAGGTGCACACTGAAAACAAGCCATAACCAAGTCATATTACCTCAATCCAGTGTCTGAATGTGACACTATATATTTTAATAAGATAGCTTAATTAATATTCTGCTTTGTGTGAATATCCTCCCATTGTTTAGTTGGCAAAACGCTTTCCTTTCTTACCCTAGGGAGCAGGAAACTATTTCGGCAGCAACAGTGCAAAACTATCAGCATGATCAGCATGTTTGTAAATCTCCAAAAGTTTTATTAAGATTTTCCAACTAGTCTAACTTCATCTATTTAGACTGGCCTGTTAAAGTGTAATCATTAGACACCATCAGCCTGTAGATTTTACCTTAAGTCGCACTGTTCCGTATTTCTGTTAGCCTGGCAAAATGCCTTCTAATGTTGTCCAAAGACTGAACATCAAGTAAGTTGCTCTAGTTGATTGAACAGTCAAGGCAAATGTGATCAACCACCATTACAAATATTTGTATCTGTGCCTTCATTCAGAGTAGTTAAGATAAATAATAGTGACTATATCCCACCCCTGGGAACCCATACTATGGTTGGCCTAGTACGACATCAATTGAAAACCTTTTCAGCACAGTTGAAAAGTGTGTTCTATAAAAATATCTCTCTCTGCATTAAACAGAAAAGATACCAAAAACATTCTAAGATGGTGGTGCTGAGTTTCATTGTGATAGTCCTGATCTGCAGGCTACTCAGTGGTACATTTTTTTTAAACCAGTTGGTCCGGTAGCAGGAATCCCTTTTTCTTCTATGCTAAATGGAAACATTGTTTTCCCTGAAACTGCTGCTTTTGTTTGAGCCCAAGAGGCAAGATTTGAATGTGACCCATGTCTCTGTCTGTCATGCACAGCAAAACGTTACCTTTTTAAACAGCTCAGCCCGCAGTCTGTTAGTCTGGGAAAACACTTTTCTCTTTTCCTCTTCCTTTTTCTTTTTCACTTCAGGCAGCTGGTTGTAAATCCTGGCAGTATTTGCAAGCACAAGAAAACACATTTCAAATTTAGCAGTGAATAGACAGACCAGTGAGCCCTGTTAAAAAACGATGCCATGTCTGCGTCATAAATCAGACGTTCATCCAGGGGACCTATCATTGAAATAAAGGAGGTTTTAGCAAGTGTGTATTACCCAGGGCAGTATGCTTTATTGAAAGATAAAAAAGCATGTACATACACGATTTGTTGTCCTTACTGAAAATTCATGTGCCTGGGTGCTGTGATGCAATACACTTAAATAATCAAAGCAGCCACATTTTTAAGTGGGTTACATGGGATCTGCTTTAGCTCTCGGCTTGCTATTTTTATTTCGTTCTTCTGGACATTGCATTAGTACTTTTGGTTAGTGCAAAATCCTGTAAACATTGTAAATTTTATAATAAAGTACACGTTTGAGCCCACTGCTTTCAGGTGGTGGTCATGGCCACCTGCTGTGTCTTCTAATTGAGTGCTTAATCACTGGAGAGCACACTGAATTAAAACAATAACTGTCAGGCAAAATGCTCACAAAGCATGAGAGTGACATCTCCCTGGGTACAGAATTAAACCGACTAGCAGATTGTTTGCTGAAAGGCGGAATTGGAATGTCAGCTGTCACTTCCGTTTTAGTGGCTGCATTATTGAATCCCTATCAGATCTGCAGCCGAGCTGAAGATTCTGGCTGATATGGTCCACAAGATCTCACTAGTGTTAGCATGTTGTGTTCTCTGTAAGCTCGGTTGTAGTCTGTGCATTTGTTATGTGTGGGCCAGTAATTATAATCGATTTGAAAGTGTCACTTGAGAAGCTTGTTATTTTACATTCAGTGTGTTACTCGTGAATAACACTTGAAGTGTAATGAAAAAACAATGGAAACTGTCAGTCACAGGGTAGAGGACCGTAAAAATGGATGTATTTTGCATGTAATTTGGTAAAGTTGTTTTATTTATACAATGAGTTACTTTAAAAAGCAGAACATAGTGGGACATAAAATGATACAACTGGTGAGGGTGGCTTTTAGTTTTAGGGCTTACTTGACATTAGAATGTAAATTCACCACAAACATGCAATATGATAAATTGTAGCACAGCATCTTTGTATAAAACATGGAAGATGAATGGCCATACCAAAACTTTATAGATCTCTCTACAAAATGCTGAGACTTTGCAATATAAATTAGGTTTTGGTGATTCAGTTCCTGACAGTGACCCACTGTGTGGCCCTGAACAAGTCACTTAATCTATCTGTGCTCCAACTGTAACAAATATATACATAATATTTTTATCTGGTAAATATCCTCTATCAAGGTATATAGGCAATAGCTACATAATGTACGCAGCATCGCCAAATGTGTGCCATCCAATTCAGGGTGACATGAGGTCAGAAGGCTGTCACAGCACAAGGCAGAAACTAGTCCTGGAAATTGTACCAGTCCCTTGGACAGTCTAATCCGGAACTCTCTCATACCCACACACAATTGTCACAATTTGGAATTGCCAATTTATGTAACAGTATGACTTTGTGGTTGGGGAAGGCAAACTAGATTAACCAAAGTGAAGTCCACACAGAGACAAGGAGAATGTGCCTACTCCAATTCAGAATTATGGGTCCATGAAGCAGTAGCTCCGGCCACTGCACCATCATATCACTCATACAGTAGAATGTGTGGCAAAGCATCCTGATCAAAAACACTTTATATTAATGATATGTTACAAATGAATTGTGATCACACTTGTTTACTTGTTTATAGTCATCCAAGGAGCCTTGGGTAACCTTATAGCTTACAGTCTTGAAGTTTTAGATGTGGTGCATTATTGACAAAAACCTGGATAGATTTGCAGGTTACTGGACTTGAGAGCTTGATCTAATGATTAGCCAATCAGGTTTCGATTAGTTAAACATTTTAATATTCTCATCACTTCCAAGCCTCAAAGAAAGGGCACTAAACATGTTAAAATAAAATAGTCAGATTTTTTAAAGTCTTCAACTCTTCTATCCTAGATATTAGGCTAAAATAGGCTTTTGCAAAATTTAGTGTAGTTTGGGGAATCAAAATTATAAGTATTGCATTGGAGCCTTCACATCAATATATTCTGCATGTACCATTTATTTATGCAAAGTAGCAACAGCCTACATTCATTATTTTAAAAAAATTTAGTCTTACAAACTCCGAGCAGTTTTTAATAAAGTCAATTGAAAACAATATGTAAAGAAGAATGTAAGCATTTTGTCATGTTTCAAATCCTTGTTTCATATCCTTTTTGTTCATTTTTATGTTATGTATTTATGCTAATGTTATTTCTGTTAATTATTTACATTATTCTTTATTTTTGATTTTGTCTCTAAGTCTTTGTCATGTACCTTTCCCAAGAGTCGGGACCACCTGCCTATCACCATCAGGGACTCCCCTCTCCCCAGGGACTTAAAATGGTGAAGTTTTCCCACAGTATCTGGTGGTTCAGATTGAGGGTGGTTAGAAGTTTTTGGTAAGTTATTGAGTTTCTACTGTGCCTATTGTGATTTATCAGATTTCTGGCCTTTTTGGTCTGTCTTTTGACCACTCTTTCGATTCTTGTCTTGGGATTTAGTTAGCATTGGATTGCCTTATATTTTTAGGCAACTCCTTTTTTCTTTAGTGCTCTATGGAGCTTCGTTCTTGTCGGAAGATCAAGTTTGTGAGAATAAACCTTTTATTTTGTTCAGATCCTGTGTTTACCCTTATATCTAGCTTGGGTCTGATGGTATGTCCCCCTCTAGTGGGCATTTTTGAGACTCACAAACCATAGCAATTTTACAATGTAATAAAAATGTTAGTTTTGAAATCAAGTGTGGCACAATTTTAAAACTAATAAATGTAGTCCTTAATGTGAAGGAAGCAATGCCTGTGCAGAAAATGCTTATAAGAAGAAAAACATACACACTGTGGTAGACAAATTGTAACATCATTTGAAATGAACTGTGAGCTAGCAAATTAACTTTTGTGCTTTGTGAGTTATTGCAGTTATGTCTCTGCAATATATTTTTTTTTATCAAAGCATTATAGTGTAACATATACAGTATATTATTTCATACAGGAGAGTGAGATATCCATTTTACTGTCTCTATCATATTCAAGTCCTTGTTTTAAAAAGCAGAAGTATTTTGTTAAAGAACATTATTCTAATTCTTTTAAAGAAAGTGTACAGGACTTTACTCTCAAATGGTCTTCATCTTGCAAGCATCACCTTTTCATTGTGCAGCTGTCTAGACCAGGGGTCCTCAATCACAGTCCAGGAGGGCCGCAGTGGCTGCAGGTTTTTTCTCCAACCCAATTGCTTAATAAGAAGCACTTACTGCTCAAGTAACACTTCTGCTTCACTTTAGTTGTCTCGCTTGTTAAGATTTTGATCCCTTATTGCTTATTTTAGTCTTAAACAGCTGTATTCTTGGTTTTTAATTGCTCCTAATTAGCAATAACATGCAAATGACAAAAGAGACCAGTATTTCTCCATTTATCTTGTTACCATTTACACCTGTGTGTATTTGTCATGCACTATTGGGTTTAATTAAATACTTAGATGGAAAATGAAGAGAAAAAAGTGAAGGACTGAGAATTACTCATCCGTTTTAGCCTTCATATCATTTGGATGATATCCTTAGAAAGGGGAAGAAAATCTAGTATATGAGAATGACCTGACATAACAGAGTTAAAGCACTAACAAGCCATGAAATTAAATTATTGGAAAGAATTGTTTTCTAATTAGGCAACCGGGTTAGAACAAAAACCTGCAGCCACTGCGGCCCTCCAGGACTGTGATTGAGGACCCCTGGTCTAGGGGAAGGACAATGAACAAAATTTCGGATTGCAACCCATTTTCTCTATGCTCCTTTGTTAATAAATTGAAGCCTGTCCACCAGAACTGCTGTGAAAAGGCGAAAGCATTTGTGTGCACCATTTCTGCTGCTGATGCAAGTGCTTCTCTTTACTAATATGATCCATCCATCCATTATCCAACCCACTGTATCCTAACTACAGGGTCACGGGGGTCTGCTGGAGCCAATCCCAGCCAACACAGGGTGCAAGGCAGGAAACAAACCCTGGGCAGGGTGCCAGCCCACTCACTCACACACACACACACACACCAAGCACATACTAGGGACAATTTAGGATCACCAATCCACCTAACCTGCATGTCTTTGGACTGTGGGAGGAAACCGGAGTACCCAGAGGAAACCCATGCAGACACGGGGAGAACATGCAAACTCCACCAAACCCGGAAGCACCAAACCCGGTCTCCTAACTGCAAGGCAGCATACTAATATGAGAAAAGGCTCATTTAAGAACTGAAGGTTTGGAAATATTTATCCTTTTGAAAACTATGTGATAATTGACCTGTTGGAATTTTGTTTGTGACTGCCTCTTTTCTTCTCATATTATTATTTTGTTTATCATTTGATGTTGTTAGTTGAAAATCCAGTTAAGATTAGGTCCATAAGTGTGGGTAGGCTCCACTTCTGACTAACTCTCAGGTGCTGCTGCGAATGATAGTGCAGTCACCTGAAGCAAATTAAAACACACAATTAGCCTCACTTCACTGAGGAATTGCCTTTAGGCACCTTTTCAGAGGCCCAGCCGTTTGGTCATGCCGGGTTTTGTTCTTGGTCATTCTGGGCTTGATTTTTGGTAGGTTATAAAGGTCTAGATTTTTAAAGAATGTTTTTGGGTTTCAGATTGTGAGTCTGGTTTTTCTTAATTTATGATCTTTGGCTTTAGTTTTTCCAAATTAATTTCTGAACCAGTTTTTCCTGTATTTTAGAGTTATTTAATTAGAACTTCTTGCTTGTCCATTCATTTCCTTATTTAGTTTATTTGGGGTCTTCTATTTATTTTTAATAGTTTAGGGGTTGTTCTTAAATCAATTAATTCATTAAGGTTTATTTGTGACATTCTTGTTGCATTTTTTTAGTTTTGTTTAGTTTTTTGATATCAATTTTTATGTTAATGAATTATTGCTAATTTTATTATTCATTGTTGCAGAAGACTGGAAGATTCGGAAAAAGATGATCTGCTATGGCAACCCCTAACGGGAGTAGCTGAAAGAAGAAGAAGAAGAAGAAGGTATGTTTAAGTATAACCAGTGAAACAGGAAGTCATTGATTGCCACTTAAGAGCTCCTAAAGACTCAGGTGTGCTTTAAAAAGATAAAATATGAATGGGAATATATAGTAAGTAGATTTTGCCAATGAGAATGTCTACAGTTGCCAATAATTGAAACTCATGTATTTTGACAAAAAATGTTTAATTGTTTTCTTTGAATAATTTTATGTCCGTGAAAAGTAGGATTTCTCTCATAATCTGAGTATAAGAATAAGTTAGTGAGCCTTTTTTCTTACCTTTACCAAGGATGCCAATATGTCTGTAAGGTTTTTAGGGTTGGGTTTTCATGTTTTTGCCTTTCACAGTGTGGTCTCAGTACATTAATTTTGGTTTACAGCTAGATAACATTAACCACCTAAATGTTCCACTTTGGTTTAGGTTTAGCACTTCTTACAATTTATGTCTATGAAACAGACAATGTGCAGCAATTTCAGCAAACAAAGTTATATTTTTAAGAATGTGGGATTATTCCTTTCATTTTATCTGTTTCCACTGCCCCAAAGTCCCACGGGGTAAAAACTGCTGTTATAGACTATTGGCCCTGTCTTTAGAAATGGTACAAGTGATACATTTTGGCATTGTGTTATGATATTTTTGTGTACTGGCTTATTATACCCGGGTGAATGCTCTGGTCATTGTTCTGAATTGATTGGTGCTATATGTGACAGCTGACATTTCTATTATTTTTCCAAGATGTTTTATGCAATTTCTAGAGTCACTGGGGGGTCATGATGATTATTCATTATTCATATTTTGTCATTTAATAGAAAATATAAGTGGATGTGGATTTATTCATTTGCACATACCGTTTTATGTGAAAATGCTATCATTAAACATGAATCCAGTTATATTGTATACACTTTTTACTTTGCCTTACTTGACTTTTCAAAGCTAACTTACATTCAGCTATTTCAGTTCACTAACTTTTATAACAGGGTGCAGAAAGGCTGCTTTCAAAAATGCCAATTGAAATGCTTATCCTGATGTAAGGCCCCGGGTGTGAGTTTTTTTCTTTTTTAATTCTATTATTATTGTGCAAGTTTCCTTTCAAATATATAACTCATACAGTCAAACTGCAAAACAAAGCATTCACATGTCAAAAAACAGTGTTTTAAAAGCAAAGCTCAGGTGGCTGATTCTATATGAGCTTACAATAAGATACATCGAAATGTTTTCTTGAGTTTTAAACGCAGTGCAATTCAAGTGCTAATGAATTATTGATGAAATGCATTTAAACATGGGCTTCTCTCATGAGAAATCAGGGCAGCTATAACCTGATCCCTCCAGATTCCCAAACATTTGTTTGTCCTGCCTCCATTGAACATTCAAAAAACTGCTCTGATAAGCTTCATATAATTACAGTCTTTAACTGCAAGACCTAGACAAAGTGATTTAGGATGATTGATTCAGAAACATTAAATTGAAAACTGGATAGCACTATAAGGTTTGGGGTTTGTAAAAGATTGCAAATGCTTACAAATTTCAGAAAAAAAAAATCTATGAATAAGTAAAAAGACATTGTAAGGTATTGCAAGAATAAAAAAGGGAATGCCTGACAGGGAAGAATTAGAGGAAGGAAAATCCATTCAGGCAGTCAAATGGCACTTCTTCACACCAGTATGTTTATACTTGAGTGCTGGACCCCATGATTGTAAGGGTTTTCTAGAAAGTAATACTGCAGGACCACCCCTGTGAAGAACAGTAATAGAAACTCTGAGGGATTGGAGGGGTTCTGCGGTTTATTAGAAAGAGCAAACAGCCAAAAGCTGCTATAGCTGATCCTTTAAAACCCTCATTAAGGCTCAGAGATGCATCCAGATGTCATTGTAGCCTGGTGGTCAGAAACTTTATAGATCTAGACCTGATGTCTGAAATAGATCATGGGATGGGCCAGAAGTGAATACTTTGTGGTATCTGCAGTTTAGAGCCTTGAATTATAAGGTGAGCTTTGGGGATGAGGATATTACTGGTTATGAGGTAGAGTAGGGCATTTTTTATTTCATTTCATTTTATGCTTTGTGTTCTCCTGTTGATAATTCTTCTAACTGATTATTGCTCTACTAACTTTGTCATTTTAGTTTTTTTGTGTCTCTCTCTCTTTCTCTCTCTTTAGCATTCTACATCCAATCAGCAGGATACACTTTATTCACTAATTAATAAACGGTGGGTGATAATTATGTAATCAACATGCTGTGAAGAGTGTTTATATATAATAATGTAGTAAGCCACCTGAACATAGCCACTAGTGCTAACAGGCTATTAATTGAATGTGTATCAATATAATACACAATAAGCATACTGAGAGAGCTTATAATAAAAATAATAATTATAAAATTATATAATTATACAATATGATGTCATTTCCTAACATTAATAATGAAACAGAATTATGATACACTGCTTATACAAATAATACATATTTAAAACTATGAACAAAATGTTAAGCTATTATACGGTAGTATTAGGGCATTAAAAGGATTTTAGTCATACAACAGTGGTGGAAGGTCCAAGAGGCTATCGGTAATGGTGTCTAAAGTTGTGGCTTTACTATGATAAAGCTTAATAGGATGGGATAACACCAAAATACAAAATAAACAAACTGGAATTAAAATCCCTGCTGTGTGTCTGGGTCTGCCTACACCGGTGTTGATCCCGGTCTGCTGTGTGATGTGGCTCATCTGTTTGCCATTGTCAAAGCATACAGGAATTTCTTTCAGCTTCCATCTTTCATCCTCCCTCTTTTGTCCCTTGTATTTCAGCCTGACATCTCTTCCTTCCACCAGTGAAGCATTGCCAGTTTATCTCCCATTTCTAAGCTCACAGATTTTCTATTTCAGGGTGGCTTTAAAGCTCCTGGGTTTACCAATTAAGATTCATGTCTTGGATCAGGAGTGGAAACATGAGGGTACTGTGGTGAGAACACTGAAACCACCACCCATGAGCCTTCTGCTTCTTCTTCTTCTTATTTCGGCTGCTCCCATTAGGGGTTGCCACAGCGGATCATCTTCTTCCATATCTTTCTGTCCTCTGCATCTTGCTCTGTAACACCCATCACGTGCATGTTCTCTCTCACCAGATCCATAAACCTTCACTTAGGCCTTCCTCTTTTCCTCTTCCCTGGCAGCTCTATCCATAGCATCCTTCTCCCAATATACCCAGCATCTCTCCTCTGCACATGTCCAAACAAATACAATCTTGTCTCTCTGACTTTGTCTCCCAACCATCCAACTTGAGCTGACCCTGTAATGTACTCATTTCTAATCCTGTCCATCCTCATCGCACCCATTTCAGATCTTAGCATCTTTAACTCTGCCACCTCCAGCTCTGTCTCCTGCTTTCTGGTCAGTGCCATCATCTCCAATCCATATAACATAGCTGGTCTCACTACCGCCCTGTAGACCTTCCCTTTCACTCTTGCTGATATTCGTCTGTCACAAATTACTCCTGACACTCTTCTCCACCCATTCCACCTTGCCTGTACCTCTTTTTCACATCTCTTCCACAATCCCCATTACTCTGTAATGTTGATCCCAAGTATTTAAACTCATCCACCTTCGCCAACTCTACTCCTTGCATCCTCACAATTCCACTGACCTCCTTCTCATTTACACACATGTACTCTGTCTTGTTCCTACTGACCTTCATTTCTCTCCTCTCTAAAGCATATCTCCACCTCTCCAGGATCTCCTCAACCTGCTCCCTACTCTCGCTACAGATCCCAATGTCACCAGCAAACATCATAGTCCACAGGGACTCCTGTCTAATCTCGTCTGTCAACCTGTCCACCACCATTGCAAAGAAGAAAGGGCTCAGAGCCGATCCCTGATGTAATCCCACCTCCACCTTGAATGCATCCGTCACTCCTACCGCAGACCTCACCACAGTCACACTTCCCTCGTACATATCCTGTACAACTCTTACATACTACTCTGCCACTCCCGACTTCCTCATACAATACCACAACTCCTCTCGAGGCACCCTGTCATATGCTTTCTCCAGGTCCACAAAGACACAATGCAACTCCTTCTGGCCTTCTCTAAACATCTCCATCAAAACCCTCAGAGCAAACATCGCATCTGTGGTGCTTTTCCTTGGCATGAAACCATACTGCTGCTCACTAATCATCACTTCACTTCTTAACCTAGCTTCCACTACTCTTTCCCATAACTTCATGCTGTGACTCATCAATTTTATCCCCCTGTAGTTACTACAGTCCTGCACATCCCCCTTATTCTTAAATATCGGCACCAGTACACTTTTTCTCCACTCCTCAGGCATCCTCTCACTTTACAAGATTCCATTAAACAATCTGGTTAAAAACTCCACCGCCATCTCTCCTAAACCCCTCCATCCTTCCACAGGTATGTCATCTGGACCAATGGCTTTTCCATTCTTCATCCTCTTCATAGCTGTCCTTACTTCCTCCTTGCTAATCCGTTGCACTTCCTGATTCACTATCTCCACATCATCCAACCTCTTCTCTCTCTCGTTCTCTTCATTCATACACCTCTCAAAGTACTCTTTCCATCTGCTCAATACACTCTCCTCGCTTGTGAGTACATTTCCATCTTTATCCTTTATTGCCCTAACCTGCTGCACTTCTTTCCCAGCTCGGTCCCCCTGTCTAGCCAATCGGTACAGGTCCTTTTCTCCCTCTTTAGTGTCCAACCTCTCATACAACTCATCATACACTTTTTCTTTAGCCTTATCTCCTTGTACTCTTGTCTACTTTCTGCATCTCTCTGACTATCCCACTTCTTCTTTGCAATCCTTTTCCTCTGTATACTCCCTTGTACTTCCCCATTCCACCACCAGGTTTCCTATTCCTCCTTCCTCTGTCCAGATGTCACGCCAAACACCCTTCTTGCTGTCACCCTTACTACATCTGCTGTAGTTTCCCATCTGTCTGGTAATTCTTCACTATCACCCAATGCTTGTCTCACCTTCTCCCTAAACTCAACCTTGCAGTCTTCCTTTTTCAACTTCTACCATTTGATCCTTGGCTCTGCCGTCACTCTGTTCCTCTTCTTGATCTCCAACGTCATCCTACAGACCATCATCCTATGCTGCTTAACTACACTTTCCCCTGCCACCACTTTGCAGTCTTAAATCTCCTTCAGATTGACTCTTATGCATAGGATGTAATCTACCTGTGTGCATCTTCCTCCACTCTTGTACGTAACCCTATGTTCCTCCCTCTTCTTAAAATACGTATTCACCACAGCCATGTCCATCCTTTTGGCAAAATCCACTATCCTCTGACCTTCTTCATTCCTCTCCTTAACACCATACCTACCCATCACCTCCTCGTCTCCTCTGTTCTCTTCACCAACATGTCCATTGAAATCACCACTTTCTGTCCCTTGGTGACACTGTTCATCACTTCATCCAACTCACTCCAAAAATCTTCTTTCTCATCCATTGCACACCCAACTTGCGGGGCATATGCACTAACAACATTCATCATCACACCTCCAATTTCCAGCTTCATAGTCATTACTCTGTCTGACACTCTTTTCACCTCCAGAACACTGTTGACATACTGTTCTTTCAGAATAATTCCTACCCCATTTCTCCTCCCATCCACACCATGGTAGAACAATTTGAATCCACCTCCGATCCACCTGGTCTTTCTCCCCTTCCATTTAGTCTCTTGCACGCACAATATATCAACCTTCCTTCTCTCCATCATATCTGCTTACTCTTTCCCCTTACCAGTCATACTGCCAACATTCAAAGTTCCTACCCTCAGTTCCACTCTCTTCACCTTCCTCCTCTCCTCCTGCCTCCAGACACATCTCCCACCTCTTCTTCTCCTTCTTCTTCTTCTTCGGCCAACAGTAGCCCAATTTCCACCAGCACCCTGTTGACTAACAGTACTGGTGGCGGTCATTGTTAACCTGGGGCTCGTCCGATCTGGTATGGAAATTTGTATTGTTGTCCGCATATTGGTTTGGCGAAATTTTATACCCATGACCCTTATGCAGCCTTTAGAAATCTGGATTTTTTAGGCAGATTTCTTGAAAGGACAATAAGATCAGGCACATATGCCACCTCCAAATAGGTCTGAGAGTTCTGACTGAACTTCTGTTGAGTCCTTCTAATCACTAACTTTTAAAAAAAGTCCAGAAGGTCACATGTCTGAATTAGAACCATATTCTATACCATATTGGTTTGATGGAGTTTTCCCTCTCTGCTGACAGAGAGTTAATCATTCCCAGCACATGCCGGGTCACCTGGCAGTTTCATGGTATAATGAACACCTTTGTCACTACCGCTGCATGTTTTCTTTTCACTCCTTATTCTATGGGCCCTATCCATGTTCTGTGCCACCCTTTCTTTCCTGGAATACTATGGACTGACCAAGTGATACATCCTAGCATATTTAAAAATAGTTTATATTAATATATTGTACATAAAGTATGCAATGTTATTAGATGTAGAATATTAAAATAAATACAAAAAAGTACAGTAATCAAGTAATATTAGAATGCATAATTCAAAACAAACTATACATTATTGTATTTAACCAGACCCTTGTAACATTGCTCTCAGCATTAATTAGCTGTCTTATCATGAATTTCAAGATAAATTTTTGCCCTTATATGCTCCAATACTGTATAACTGAATAAAACTGCTGCATACCGTTTAGACCTCAGCTGCATCTCCTTCTCTGAGATTGTTCTTTCCTTTGGCTTAAAAAGGTTATCTGTAAATACAGAAGCAGTTAATGCAGAGGAGTGATGATCAATTGTTGTGCTTTTAAAATGTTCTAGTTACCTTACTTATTTGGCATGTAGGCTTTTTAAAAGCCCTGTAATGACAAACCATTTATGGCTGATAAGATCATCAAGACATACTGTATGTGATCTGCTGTCTGGCTAAATAACATTTACATTCGAACATGTTTACATGAACCATGACAAACCTGAAATAATTTTGCTGACATACACTGTTCAGTATAGTCCAGTATCCTACAAAATGGATGTCCAGTGCTCATTCTGGTGAGCCAGAGTAGCTGGTTTTCATTGCAGCCTTCTGGTGACTGCCTATATTAATATTTTATTGGACTTCTATACAATGAGCCTATTAAGAGAACTCAAAATGAATATACTGTACAATATTATTAATGTGGCTTTTGCAACCAAAAAGTAGAGAGATACAGTATTTGTATTGTTTAAGTTTCTCTGTTCTTCAGATATAACCAACCCTTTCAGAACCGTTTCAGTATTAATGCTGTTAAGAAAATCAAAGAATCATTACTACGTTCACACCAAAAAAGACCTCTTTACAATAGCAAACATGCCATCCAGAAAATGCTTACATTTGAAAAGTGCAGAAATTTGTTTTAATTCAGACATTTATCAAAAGGCTGGAAGGCTAGATGCAATCAAAACCTGCAGATATGTGTTAGTGGCTTGAGGGACCAGTCTATGATATATTTTTTAAAAATGAGACAGAGAAAAAGTAAATTTAGCCAAGCCAATAGATCTGGTTCCAGACAATGGGATGCATGTCCTCATTTGTGTATTTATCAACTGAAATAACAGTTGACCAGTAAGAAAACATACACTCTGTCTTGTGCTGCATATTCATGCCAGTCACTAAATAACTGCAATTTCTGTTATTTCTCTGTCTGAATAAATCAAAGCATTTTCTTTTTATTTCTTCCATACAGGGTTGTTTCCATTAGCCTCAATGATTTGAGCAAATGCAAAATTAAGCATTCCTAATGGTGTTTTAGTGCATTTCCATTAGTACTCAGTGTGCACCTGTAACATTATACAGTACTTTAAGAGCACCTGTTAAAATAGCAAGTGTGGCAGTCATGGCAAAGCCCCCTGCCTACGTTTCACCAGTCTGTAAAATTCCTATTTAACTGAAAATAAATATTCACAGCTGTTCATAAATTCAAAATAGCAAGAGCTCAACACAACATAAGATTCCACGATTTACTTCTGAATTTACTTAGAGGAAATGGGGAGCAAGGGAAATATTTAAATGCTGCCAATACCTTTCAGCCCTAGTCTCACTTTTATTATGGGCAAAGACTAAATTAGTAGCAGAGAGTAATTATTTTTATAGGAGTGTTAGCAAAGACAAAGTACGTGCATTTTGTATTCCTATTTTAAAAAATATATATTCCAGTAGCAAATGTGTTTTGTGTTTTGGATATTTGAAAGTGTGAAAAAAATGAATTTTATTGCTTTTATTGTTAAAAAGAATTGTAGTCTAGCATAAGCAAAAGTGTTAGTGTGGTGTGTGTGTTTGCTTTAATTTTGACATTGGTGGAAATTAGAATATACCTACCCTAAACCTAATGAGAGCAGGACATTCAGCCCAATAAAGCAAAGCTCACCAATCCTATCCGCTTAATTCTCCCAAGTCTAGTTTTGAAGGTCCCTATTGGAACATTAGAAATCTCCTTTTGTAATTGCCTATCTGTGCCACCAGAATTGTTGTGGTTCATTTGTGAAGATGAAATATTTTTTAGTTAATGTGATAATATCACAGGGTCATGGGTGCTTTAGCATATCAAACTAACATTGACTTCTCCATGGGGAATGGTTTAACCTTCTCAACTGACAGATTTCAGGTAAACAGCTGAGGTCTAAAAAACTCGTTAGGCTGGACAGGAGTGAAATGTATTCTGGGAGAGCTGAAAGGCAATGCAGGACCTTAGACTGTTTTGTACAGCCAGTCTGCTTGCAGCTTAGTGCAGCTTTTGATTCCCATGAGAATCAACCTGAAGCTTGTGTGGTAATTCACCTGTGTTTTGAGAAACTGTTAGCCGCTTCGATTGTGGATTGTAAGCCAGGTGTGTGTGCTTAATTTGCATAAGAA
Organism: Erpetoichthys calabaricus; assembly: GCF_900747795.2. Lineage (NCBI taxonomy): Eukaryota > Metazoa > Chordata > Cladistia > Polypteriformes > Polypteridae > Erpetoichthys > Erpetoichthys calabaricus. The sequence goes on from NC_041395.2 coordinate 237,582,099, forward strand.
GTAGCTGCCTTTCAGCAGAACTTTCTTCAAAAGGAGTCTCAGCTCAGTTTATATTTTAGAGTTCAATGCAGCTGCTGCTCAGTTGAACGAATGGAGTGTTTGGTGTAGTTTCTGCCTTTTGAGACATTTATAGATGAGCCATGGACATTTAAATGGGGCTTGCTAGTTGCTTAGATGCTGAACACTTTCCAAGGAGCTCTTTCTCCAGCAGAAAATCTTTGTTTTCATCAATATATAATTGATAACTAAGAAATGGAGTCATCTGGGACTGAATGAAGTCTGCATGAAGACTGTGCGAACCCATCCAGGATGTATGATGCTTTGTAAATCCAATATTTGCTGCTTTTGGTTATTATGCAAATATATATATATATATATATATATATATATATATATATATATATAATTATTTTTATTAAAAGCTTAAACTCAATATTTCTTTCCAATTATTGATTACCAGTTGTGTAAACCTGTGATCTAAAAAGCATAGGGTCCTAGAAACTATTGAAATCGTCAGAAAAAAACTGAAATATAGAGATGTCAGGTAATTGAAAGGAAGTACTCTGGGCTTGTCTCTCCTAGGAGATTTCATTTTGCCATTAGCGGCAAGCTACTGTCTTTCTTCTGAGGTTTCGTTTTCCCGACGTGCTCGCCTTGCTTGTGTATTAGCAGCAGGAGGAAAAGTAAAAGGAATGTCGTTTTGCTGATGTGTTCGCCTCACTTCTGTATTAACTGCTAAGCGAGTGACTCTTTCTTCGAAGGTTTCTTTTTGCCAACGTGCTGGCCTCGCTTGTGTATCCTCGGAGGTGGAGCCCTTACCACGACTCCACCTCTCACTTCCGGGACAGACAGACACACACACACACACTTCCACGCGTAGTTTATATATAAGATTAGCATTGCTGAGTGCTAGATTATCATTCCTTGACTAGCTGCAGTCCCTTACGGGTATAAAGTCCTCTATTTGTGGTAAACTGGGTTGAGGTAAAGGAGTGAAAATAAGGCAGTCCCAGTCAGCAGGATTGAATATGTTGAGTACAATAAGGACAGTGAGACAGTAAGATGTTACAGGTAACAGTTACATGGCTGATTTCTTCTTATCACACATTAAGAAAACAGCTTAAGAGGTTATATTGGTACCTTTCGTGTTAGGTGCACAGGTGATTTAATAACACGATGAAACATTCTGACACTGCATCACTTTATCACAGGTAATGCTTAAATCCCCATTCACTCACACTGGACAAATAAACTTAAAAATCTTAGGGATGTGGAAGGAAAACTGGAGTAGCCAGGTACAAATCCACACAAACACAGGAAAATTGTGCTCTGAACACACAACAGAATTCAAATTCTGCCATACTGATCAATATGCTAAAATATGTATTTAACGAGACAACAATAAAATAATAATTTAAAGGGTTCACACACTTATGTATTAATTGTTGAATATTAGGAAACATACATGTAGAAAATTGAAAACAAACAAGGGTAGGTCACACAGGCAGTAAAATATGGAACACTCCTGAGTCCAGAACTTAGTATTAGGAGGGGCCATTTCATCCCAGATATCTCACTGCTTTTAGGATTGTGCATTACAGTGTATGGTAGGGATATGTGCTACATATTAAAATATATATACATGCACTATACACACTACAGTCAGCAGAGAAAATTCACGTTAAAATACCAGTTTTTATGACATATCCAAAGGTCTGTATTAGTCTTTTTACTGTCACATCACTGATTTCTTACATAGATGAAGCTTTTAAGAATTAGCCAATGTAAAATTTGGCAGTATCTGTCATTCATTATTTGAGTAAGGAGAGGCCTTCCATCTTCTAATCTATAATAAAAAGGCTGAGTGTTTTTAGATATCAGATATAGAATGCTTAGAAGAACATTAAGATCAATTTCAAAAACAAGGTTGTCTAAAATGGTTTTTATATATAAGTAGAGATTCTCAAAACTCATAAATTCCTGTGCTGTAAGTATTCCCTGTCAGAAAATCATTTCCCTAAGCAGTCTCTTCTCCAAGGTAACATGGTTAGCTGTGGCAGAAGTGTGCTATGTGACAGGTGATTCTTGATGTTTTGATATAGTCCCTCTGGCACTAAGCAATAGCTGGAATGTTGATTATGATAATCTCTCACTTTCATAATGTAGAATGATAGCTTGACCTGTTTTTTGAATAGACAGTTACATTGAAAAAGAACAACTAAAGAAACAGTACATAGATAATTACAATAAATAATTTATTATTTCTTTTACAAATTTCATAAACATGCAGCAGCTATTTCATGATTATTCTAATAAACAGTTAATTTTTATCTTATTACAGTTGGAGTAAGATAAAACGCTAAACATAGGTGATTCCTATTACTGTAAACAGTAGCAGACATGAATATCTTGGAAGTCTTCAACAATTTTAAATTAACATTGTTTCTTTCGTCAGGAAAAATGTGATCTATAGGGTATTTAAACATTACAACTCAAACTGAGAATGCTCTAAATTAAGCCTGTTTCATGTTTTGTATAAAGAATTTCAATTGAAAGCGCCAGGAGCAATATGACACAGCAATCACCATTTCCATCTCCCAGCTATTGAAAGTATTCGCTTCAGGTTCCTCCCACAGTCCTAATATATGCTGTCAGTTTGACCGAGGATTGTACATTTCACCAGTACAAAAGTGCATGTACTTACTGTATGTGTGAGTGTACCCTATGACAGATTAATATAATACTCAGATTGTTTCTGATCTTTTTCATATATATACTGTATATGTATATGTATGTATATATATATATATATATATGTATGTATGTATGTATGTATGTATGTATGTATGTATATATATATATATATATATATATATATATATATATATATATATATATATTCACGGCATTCATAGTCTGTGTCTCAATCTGATTGTATGGGTGGTTACCTACCAGGTAACGCTTGTGGTTGGCCAGCAATCTGCTAACATCCGCCACGGTGCCCTCAGTTTGTGAGGAGCAGATCATAGAATGGTTGAAATAGTTTACTGATATATATACAGTAATCCCTCGCTATATCGCACTTCGCCTTTCGCGGCTTCACTCCATCGCGGATTTTATATGTAAGCATATTTAAATATATATTGCGGATTTTTCGCTGCTTCGCGGGTTTCTGCGGACAATGGGTCTTTTAATTTCTGGTACATGCTTCCTCAGTTGGTTTGCCCAGTTGATTTCATACAAGGGACGCTATTGGCAGATGGCTGAGAAGCTACCCAGCTTACTTTTCTCTCTCTCTCTCTTGCGCTGACTTTCTGTGATCCTGACGTAGGGGGTGTGAGCAGGGGGGCTGTTCGCACACCTAGACGATACGGACGTTCGTCTAAAAATGCTGAAAGATTATCTTCAAGTTGCTATCTTTTGTGCAGCTGCTTTCTGAAACGACATGCTGCACAGTGCTTCGCATACTTAAAAGCTCGAAGGGCACGTATTGATTTGTGCTTGAAAAACAAACTCTGTCTCTCTCTGTCTCTCTCTCTATCTCTCTTTATCTGCTCCTGACGGAGGGGGTGTGAGCTGCCGCCTTCAACAGCTTTGTGCCGCGGTGCTTCGCATACTTAAAAGCCAAACACAGAGAAATGCAAACAAATCAATAGGGCTATCTCTGTGACAGTCACTGCTCCTGACACGCACTCCTTTGAAGAGGTAGATATGTTTGCATTCTTTTAATTGTGAGACGGAACTGTCATCTCTGTCTTGTCATGGAGTACAATTTAAACTTTTGAAAAAGAGACAAATGTTTGTTTGCAGTGTTTGAATAACGTTCCTGTCTCTCTACAACCTCCTGTGTTTCTGCGCAAATCTGTGACCCAAGCATGACCATATAAAAATAACCATATAAACATATGGTTTCTACTTCGCGGATTTTCTTATTTCGCGGGTGGCTCTGGAACGCAACCCCCGCGATGGAGGAGGGATTACTGTATATATATATATATATATATATATATATATATATATATAATCTTCATTTGGATCTTGATCTTTGTTTGTCCGCGAATGAATTAGAAGAAGCACTAGATGGCAGTAGAGAGACAGCTAAAACATAGACATTGCATTAAGAATCTCCTCCAGGCTTATACTACTGAAGACTGTAGTACTCCAGTCACACCTCAAAACACAGATATTCAAACTAAACAAATTGTTGTGCTTTAAATTAACTAATCTTTATATATAATCTTCATTTGGATCTTGATCTTTGTTTGTCTGCGAATTCCACGCATGCGTAGACCACATTCCAGTTTAGTACGTTGTTGTTACTCACAGATGTCAACAATGTGCCAGAATAACGAAAGGGGTGGTGGAGAGTGTTACGCTGGTTAGCTCCTGAGGCCTGGTTAGAGAATGAGATTGCCGAAGATAAAAGGTACGTGCCTACGTAACATATGAATGAAAGAAAGACAGTGGGTAAAACGAATGACAACGTAACAGCACGTTCCAGAAATTATTATTTTTACATTGTAGCCAGTGAGTGCTGCGCGTCTCACAGTTGTACCGTGGCTTGCTCACATGTCAGTGAAGTGATCCCTATTTATGCTTTAAAGAGCCTGGATACCTATGTGTCCCCCTTTTATAACCATTGCTCCGTGTATATTGCCTTACTCTTTGGATTGCCACAAAGCAACCTGCGAGATTGGAGAAAGGTTCAGAAGAGATCGTGAGAGGAAACGACAGCGTCGTGAAAACGAGATGGACTGTGAACGGAGAGAAGCAGAAATGCTCCTACACCACCACATAACTACTATTCGGACAGTGATTCCGAGTAGGCCGTTCCTATCGAATCAATGTCCAAGGGTTTTCTTTTGTAATTTTGTTTCCCTTATAAAAAATCATAATGCTGTGCGACGAAGGGCCCAGTTCATGACTGGCAGCCGCGTTTAAACAGGGACCCCTTCACAGACAACTTTAACACGTGCAACGTAGTTGGGCGCTATATATGTATGTATAAATGTATGTATGTATGTATATATGTATATGTATGTATGTATGTATGTATGTATGTATGTATATATATATGTATGTGTGTGTATATATATATATATATATATATATATATATATATATATATATATATATATATATATATATATATATATATATATATATATATATATGATAATAACATCCATAATACACTACAAAGATGGCATTGGGGTAGACCCTGAACCAGAGTGTGTAACTGAATTTCTATTTTTAGGTGCAATGAGTGGCTCGTGTTGACCACTCGATCCTGATTCTGTGAAAGAAGACTTTGGCTACACTAAAATAAATTTGGCTGGTATGGTGGTAGAGACATTACCACTACTAACACACAGGTTGAGGGACCCACATTTAAGGAATTTTTACACTCCGTCTGTTTGCATTTTTTTTTTTTTTGAATAAGCAGTTGATTATTTAATTTGTTCATCTGGTTGTATTTCAGAGTAATTTTTCAACAAAGTTGAAAGTTTTTGAACAAAGTTGTAACAATAAATACCCCATTGACATGTCATGGACTTCTTTCATTGGGTAGAAACAATGCTTTATGGAAGGTTAACAGCTGCATTTGCAATATATATATATTTTTTTAACCAAACAGACCTCTGTAAAAAGAATGCATGTTATCTGACAGCTAGAAGATTACATGGAAACAATTCATAACAATGAAATGTTTCATCTAGGCTACTCTGCTGAACATGGCAAAGTTCTGACGAAAGAATACAGAAATGTCCTTAAATTTAATTTACTTAGTTAATCTTAAATGACATATCTTCTGTCTATAGGCTGGTACAAATTTGTTAATGTTTATTTTCGAATGTTTAATTAGCATTTATTACTTATCGTGTAAGATTAGGTGGTTTGATCATTGGACACATGGGCACTGCTGTTTGTTTCTCACCAACTCTATATGTTGTTTGATTGACCTGATCACATGCACATTTGCACCTCTTTTAACATGGTCAAATGCTATTCAGCTGTGAGGCCTACAGAGGCTCTGAACAGGAATCAGGTGCTAGGCTTGCTCTGACTGACTGGTGCTCATGTAAACTGTTTTATGTGAATTGTCTTAGATTTCGTTGAGTGTGTGTATTTATTTTTATGCTAATAACCATCGGCAATGGCTTAGTGCAACTACCACAGCATGCCCCAATTATATTCATAATACATAATATTTCCATAAGTTTGATCAATCCCATTTCAAATTATATTCATGCTTCAAGCAAACCATTCCAGGATTTACTTGGTACCATGCCGGGACCACTGTTTCTAAAGTGTTATGGCCCGGTTTTTTTGGTATGCACCAAACTATTATGATTGGCAGGTAGATATCATCTTAAAAACGGTCTACAGGGCATGTTGCTCCAGAGTTTGAAGCAATTGTTTCAAACGAGCCAAATGTGAAAATGCCTTTAGTCACCAGACCAGTCACTGTTTGAGAAAAGTTTTACATTTTCCACAAGGTTTTTCTCCATATGTTATGGTCTCCTCATACACCTCAATGCTAATTTTAGGTTTGTTTACAATTCTAAAATGGCCTGATGTGACTAAATGCGTGTATAATAATAATTATAATAATAATTACTCTTCGTTTATATAGCACTTTTTCATAGTGAGTGGGGAGCCACTTCAACCACCAAAAATGTGTAGTATCCACCTGCATGATGCAACAGCAGTCATTTTTGCACCATTATGCTTACTACACATTAGTTATTAGGTGGTAAAGTGGTGAGAGTGAGATCGCCAGAATGACTAGGCCATGGAGGGCAATTTAGGCTGGATATCAGGATATCAAATCATCGTCTAATTCTTCCATGTGAAGCCTGAAAACCATGAGGACTGATTTAGATCATTTAATGTTAGGTAGAATGCCTAGTGGGGGCTTGGCGGTTCCATGGCCTTGGAAGCCCTGCAGATTTTGTTTTGTATCTCCAGCCCTCTGGAGTTTTTTTTTTTTTTTTTTGTCCTCCCTGGCCATCAGACCTTACTTTATTCTTTGTTAATTAGCATTGCCTAATTTTTATATTTTGTTTTCTTTCTTCATCTTGTAAAGCACTTTAAGCTATATCATTTGTAAGAAAAGGAGCTATAGAAATAAATGTTGTTGTTGTTACACCCTGCTTTCTACAAAGGATGCTTAGGGATCTTTTATGACCACAGAGACTCAAGAACTCGTTTTTTACATCTCATCTGAACGACGGAACCATTTTTTCCCAGAACAGTGTCCCTGGCCTCATCACCATCTCTTCCAGCAGCAACTCAAGCTTTTCCTAGATGATCTCCCATCCAAGTACTGGCCAGGATCAAACACCCTTAACTTCAGGTGGATGACCTCTTCTGAAGTGCATGTGGTATGGTTGCTATATGCTGTATGTGTGTGTTTGTGAGCAGTGGGTCCTTCCATATCACTGACTTCCAGTAAGGAAAGATGAATGGACGGATGAATGAAAGAATAAGTAAAATAAATTTTAAGACTTTCGGTAAAAATCCACTGTGTACTTTTTATCCATTCTGAAAGACTAGGCTGTGAATACATTTATGCTTCAGTGAATTTTTAAAATATTTTAAAACATCATTATTATCATAATTATTTGCTTTTAATAGCCACTTTTCACGTTTTCCCAGATTAGTAGGTGTGAGACATGTGCGTGTTCTGAACAACTGCAGGGCTACAAAATGGGCAAAAACACCATGGTCTGTTGTTGTGATTATTATATTTATCTTGCTTATTACAAGGGCGGCATGGTGGCGCAGTGGGTAGCGCTGCTGCCTTGCAGTTGGGAGACCTGGGGACCTGGGTTCGCTTCCTGGGTCCTCCCTGTGTGGAGTCTGCATGTTCTCCCCGTGTCTGCGTGGGTTTCCTCCGGGCGCTCCGGTTTCCTCCCACAGTCCAAAGACATGCTGGTTAGGTGGATTGGCGATTCTAAATTGGACCTAGTGTGTGCTTGGTGTGTGGGTGGGTGTGTTTGTGTGTGTCCTGCAGTGGGTTGGCACCCTGCCCGGGATTGGTTCCTGCCTTGTGCCCTGTGTTGGCTGGGATTGGCTCCAGCAGACCCCCGTGACCCTGTGCTTCGGATTCAGCGGGTTGGAAAATGGATGGATGGATGGAAAACTTTTTGTGTGTCTGTTGCTTGTCAATACACTAAGTGTAACTTTTAGAGGATTTTCAAACTATTTTAAAATACTTAAAGTAAATGATGTTGCGTTCCTCTAGCAAATGGATGTAGTATAATACGAGGTGTGTATTAAAAAATAACCGGACTGATGCCATAAAATATTTTATTATTTTCAAATTTGCAAAATTTACTTTTCCCTTTAATATACTCTCCCCATGCATCCACACACCGCTGAAGACGCTTGTCCCATTGCTCAAAGCAGTGTTTAAACTGTCATGGCAGCCGTCGCTGCTTGTTTTATGACATCTGTTGTTTCAAAATGCTTCCCTTTCAACGTGCCTTTGACTTTTGGAAATAGAAAGAAGTGACATGGTGCCAGGTCGGGTGAGTACGGTGGGTGATCCATTAACGGGATATTTTTTTCTGTTCGATCACTCTGCTCCAAAACATCCGAACATATTGCTTGGCAATTTTCCTTCTGAAGAACAGTGAGAACTCGTGGAACCATTTTTACACAAACGTTCCGCATGTTAAGTTTTTCATGCAAAATGTTCCACACAGTCTTTTTTTATCAATATTAACCATTTCACTAATCATCCTCACACTTAGTCGATGTTCACCTCCCACGATTTCGCTGATTTTCTGGACATTGTCATCAGTTGTTGAAGTTTAACAAGAAATGTAAAGTGGATAAAGTTTGGGTGACAACATTTTTCTGATGGTAACTTAAATGGCTGATGGAGTCAGACTGTTTGAGATATGAAGTTGAAACTCATAAGAGGCATTGGTTAAAATCTAAGATAAGAGAGTATTGACCCATATTGGCGCACCCCTCACTAGAGCAATAATAAGACCAGCATTTTTTATACACACCTCATATGAGGTTTTATTTCACTATTATTTTTTTCTTACAGATAATGCAAACATTGAAAATGCCTTAAGGAATGACTGTATTGATAGCCAAGCAGATTGTTGAAGCAACATGTGGTGTCACCTCTACAAAGGTCACTGAAGCCATCAAAAAGTAGGCTGTCTCCCAACTTACTGAACTACAGTGCATTTAGAACCCTACAAACTCTACTTATCAATAATTTCAAATCTCCTACAGTGAGCTTTCCAAGTGAGCACTGATGGAGAGTAGTGTTGATCTGGAAAATTCACCAAAGTGTTTTTCACAGTGACTATACTGTGCTTGCTGTGATCCCATTCGTCGAATATTTTCCTGGAAATTTGCTGTGCGGCTGGTGTAGACAATTTTTTTTTTTCTGGTGCCACATGATGCTTTGCAAGACCAGTGTGATATCACAGAGCTGTAGCAGCCAATACCGGATGGGACACTACCCCAAGTACAGTATATGATGTTGATCCTAGGAGTGGGCTAAAATTATAAGAAAACATGTATTACATTTAAACATAAAACACTCACGCAGAAGGAAACTGGAAATAGGCCAGTGTATTTGTGTCTTTTTTTGCGGACTTGTATGTGACCTGTGTGTAATATGTTGGACCACATCTTTAATAGTATTACCTAGAGTGCTGTGCAGTGTATGCAAAAAGGAAGGAGTGAAGAATTCACATGCATATTGCGCATTTAGTAGCAGTGGATGTGAAGAGGGAAAGGTGTTTGGGGAAAAAAATAGTCAAACTGTACTTTTCAGTTCAGGAGAGGTGAGTACCTGCTATCAAATCTGTGGTGGACAAGCAAGTTTTAGTGAAATCATACTTCTGGTCTGCCACTTTCTGCAAGAAATGTTATTGTTCTGATGTTTGATTCTATTTAATTTATCATAGGAAAACATGGTGTTGCAGTGGTTAGCACAGCTGCCTTGCCGCTCAGGTCACATTCTGGCCACAATAATTAGTCCAGCATAATGGACAGATGCTTCCCTAGCTGTCAGGGACACTAAAAGACCATTATAATCCGCTCTGTACTAGTCTAGTTTCTTCTTCTCCATTGACTTAATGTACTTTACTTTGGTAAGTTCAGTAAAGTTCATAAACATTTCCAAGGGGAATTTAATCTGCATATTATTCACATACATAAGAAATGTAGTTGCCTGACAGCAAAAAAATGTGTGCTTGTATTTTTGTATCATTATTCATTTTAAAGTATACTGAAAATATATTCTAAAGGTACATATAATTTTCCTAAATCTATTTTTGTGCAGAATTATGACGGAGACTGATCCATGCTGACACAGACACACTGCCAGCATGATTGTTGTCCTAAGTGGTTTGTCTCTTGCCCCAGTAGAGTAGGAGGTAGGGTTTACAGGTAGTAAGTGGGATGCCGTCAAAGACTGTGTGCTGATGTCAGGCTTTGTTCATTTCGGAGATACTATAGCTTGTAATCTTGCTTGTCACTTCACATAGGACGGTAGGTGAAACCAATTTAAACAGCAAATGTGAGAAAATTCACAGGGCACTAACATCTCATCTGTGAAGCCAGCAAGAGTGCAGATAAACAAGACTGGCCTTATAAAACAACTGTTTTATTTTATCTAGAACACTTCAAATGAATAACTATTTAACAGTCTGCCATTCTTTGTGACTACTGCAGAATGAAATGGTGTATTGTGACTACAGTACTACGTAATTCTCTAACCTGCTTTTGAGTTGAGCCATGTAAATCACTCCATGTGTATAGTGTAAATTGACACAATATTACTATGAAAATCTTGTGTGGGTACCAGAGTGGTACTGTTGGTGATCATTTGGAGTCATTATTAACCATTTGAAAATCATTATTAACCATTATTATTAAATCATTTGAAATCAGTATGAGATTCCTCTAACAATCCAGGAACATTCTTTCATTCTTTTTGGATTATTGGCAACAATAACATGGACAATTTTGAGCGATTGTTTACTATGGTCTAGAGCAGTGGTAGCCAGCTCCAATCCTGGGAGTCACAGAGACTATAGGTTTTCATTCTAACCATTTTCTTAATTAGTGAGTATTTTTTTGCTATTAAATAACTTCATTAAATTTATTTGCTATTTAAGACCAAGACCCTTTTTATCAGGGCTGAGCAACGTTGGTCCTGGTGGGGCACAGTGGCATCAGGTTTTTGTTCCAATCCAGTTGCTTTATGAGAAATCAGTTATTGCTAATGAAGCACTTATTGCCCAAGTGACATTTTTCTGCTTCACTTTAGTTGTCTCGCTTAATAAGATTTTGAACCATTAATTGCTTACTTTGGTCTTAAACAGCTATATTCATTATTTTAATTGCTCCTTATCTATACTAATAAAAGGCAAAGCCCTCACTGACTGACTGACTCATCACTAATTCTCCAATTCCCGTGTAGGTGGAAGGCTGAAATTTGGCAGTCTCATTCCTTACAGCTTACTTACAAAAGTTAGGCAGGTTTCATTTCGAAATTCTACGCGTAATGGTCATAACTGGAACCTCCTTTTTGTCCATATACTGTAATGGAGGAGGCGGAGTCGCGTATCGCGTCATCACGCCGCCTACGTAATCACGTGAACTGAAAACAAGGAAGAGCCCCAAAGAGCGCTGAAGAAAACATTCATTACACAATTGAGAAGGCACAAGAGAGCGTCTCACGTGAACTGACTGAATGCAGCATGAGTGATCACTTTGATACTGCGGAAACAAAGCGCGGTGTAAACCGTAAGTTTAAATTGACTTTATAGAAACGCTCCCACTGCCGTTTGCAATACCATATTCGCGACATACAAGTTTAATGAGAAGACACGAGGTATAAACAAAACTTTGGATAACTTTGTAACGGACTTAAAATTGCTGTAGCGAGAAACTTTTAAGTGCCGGGTCTTAGCTAACATTAAATAAAGCCGTGGACATCGCAACATCACACAAGAGAGCGGCTCACATGAACTGACTGAATGCAGCTTCACAAAAAAAAAAGATCCTTAACAAATTGTTATTGGTATATTTTCCCTCAATTTAAAAAGGTTTTCTTTTCTTCTTAATAAAAATTTAAAAGCAGTACTTGGCCGCTGCGAAGCGCGGGGATTTGGCTATTTCTCACTCTCACCTCGGAGTACTGCACCCTCCAAACATCCTTCTGCTGATACCAGCATAGGAAAAACATCCCCACCCATAATAACAACAGCGCAAGTGAGCAGAGAGCTGAGGAGACTTCGTGCCAGCAAAGCAGCGGGTCCAGATGGAGTATCGCCACGACTGCTGAAGGTCTGTGCATCGGAGCTGGGGGGTCCTCTACAGCGCATCTTCAACCTGAGCCTGGAACAGGGGAGAGTCCCGAGGCTTTGGAAAACATCTTGTATCACCCCAGTCCCAAAGGTATCACATCCTAGTGAGCTGAATGACATTCGGCCTGTTGCTCTGACATCACATGTGATGAAGACCATGGAGAGGCTGCTGCTTCACCACCTTAGGCCACAGGTTCAACACGCCCTTGACCCTCTGCAGTTTGCATATCAGGAGAAGGTGGGAGCGGATGATGCCATCATCTATATGCTACACCGATCCCTCTCTCACTTGGACAGAGGCAGTGGTGCTGTAAGAATTATGTTTCTAGACTTCTCTAGCGCCTTCAACACAATCCAACCTCTGCTCCTTAGGGACAAGCTGACAGAGATGGGATTAGATTCATACCTAGTGGCATGGATCGTGGACTATCTTAAAGACAGACCTCAGTATGTGCGTCTTGGGAACTGCACGTCTGACATTGTGGTCAGCAACACAGGAGCGCCACAAGGGACTGTACTTTCTCCGGTCCTGTTCAGCCTATATACATCGGACTTCCAATACAACTCGGAGTCCTGCCATGTGCAAAAGTTCGCTGATGACACTGCTATCGTGGGCTGTATCAGGAATGGGCTGGAGGAGGAGTACAGGGACCTAATCAATGACTTTGTTAAATGGTCCGACTCAAACCACCTACACCTGAACACCAGCAAAACCAAGGAGCTGGTGGTGGATTTTAGGAGGCCCAGACCCCTCATAGACCCAGTGATCATCAAAGGTGACTGTGTGCAGATGGTGCAGACCTATAAATATCTGGGAGTGCAGCTGGATGATAAATTAGACTGGACTGCCAATACTGATGCGCTGTGCAAGAAAGGACAAAGCCGGTTATACTTCCTTAGAAGGCTGGCTTCCTTCAACATCTGCAATAAGATGCTGCAGATGTTCTATCAAACAGTTGTGGCGAGCGCCCTCTTCTACGCAGTGGTGTGCTGGGGAGGCAGCATTAAGAGGAAAGACGCCTCACGCCTGGACAAACTGGTGAGGAAGGCAGGCTCTATTGTTGGCATGGAGCTGGACAGTTTAACATCTGTTGCAGAGCGAAGGGCGCTCAGAAGGCTCCTATCAATTATGGAGAATCCACTGCATCCACTTAATAGTATCATCTCCAGACAGAAGAGCAGCTTCAGCGACAGACTGCTGTCACTGTCCTGCTCCACAGACAGATTGAGGAGATCGTTCCTCCCCCAAACTATGCGACTCTTTAATTCCACCAGGGGGGGTAAACGTTAATATTTAACATTATACATAGTTATTGTCTGTTTTTTTCACCTGTATTATTATCATTCTTTAATTTAATATTATTTATTGTATCAGTATGCTGCTGCTGAAGAATGTGAATTTCCCATTGGGATTAATAAAGTATCTATCTATCTATCTATCTATCTATCTATCTATCTATCTATCTATCTATCTATCTATCTATCTATCTATCTATCTATCTATCTATCTATCTATCTATCTATCTATCTATCTATCTATCTATTTGCTATTTAAGACCAAGACCCTTTTTATCAGGGCTGAGCAACGTTGGTCCTGGTGGGGCACAGTGGCATCAGGTTTTTGTTCCAATCCAGTTGCTTTATGAGAAATCAGTTATTGCTAATGAAGCACTTATTGCCCAAGTGACATTTTTCTGCTTCACTTTATTGTCTCGCTTAATAAGATTTTGAACCATTAATTGCTTACTTTGGTCTTAAACAGCTATATTCATTATTTTAATTGCTCCTTATCTATACTAATAAAAGGCAAAGCCCTCACTGACTGACTGACTGACTCATCACTAATTCTCCAATTCCCGTGTAGGTGGAAGGCTGAAATTTGGCAGTCTCATTCCTTACAGCTTACTTACAAAAGTTAGGCAGGTTTCATTTCGAAATTCTACGCGTAATGGTCATAACTGGAACCTCTTTTTTGTCCATATACTGTAATGGAGGAGGCGTAGTCGCGTATCGCATCATCACGCCGCCTACGTAATCACATGAACTGAAAACAAGGAAGAGCCCCAAAGAGCGCTGAAGAAAACATTCATTACACAATTGAGAAGGCACAAGAGAGCGGCTCACGTGAACTGATTGAATGCAGCATGAGTGATCACTTCGATACTGCGGAAACAAAGCGCGGTGTAAACCGTAAGTTTAAATTGACTTTATAGAAACGCTCCCGCTGCCGTTTGCAATACCATATTCGCGACATACAAGTTTAATGAGAAGACATGAGGTATAAACAAGACTTTGGATCACTTTGTAACGGACTTAAAATTGCTGTAGCGAGAAACTTTTAAGTGCCGGGTCTTAGCTAACATCAAATAAAGCCGTGGACATCGCAACATCACACAAGAGAGCGGCTCACGTGAACTGACTGAATGCAGCTTCACAAAAAAAAAAGATCCTTAACAAATTGTTATTGGTATATTTTCCCTCAATTTAAAAAGGTTTTCTTTTCTTCTTAATAAAAATTTAAAAGCAGTACTTGGCCGCTGCGAAGCGTGGGGATTTGGCTATTTATATATATGTAGATATGTATGTATATATATATATATGTGAATGTATGTATGTATATATGTATGTCTATATACATATATATATATATATATATATATATATATATATATATATATATATATATGTAGATATGTATATATATGTGTATATTTGCAGTTGGAGATCCACAAAGGGAGAAAAAACGAATCACGTATCATAAAATAGTTTTATTCCTGAGCTTTCAACCCCTATCAGGGGTCTTCATCAGAGGATAATGCTTAGGCTTACAAGAATCAAAGGCAATATATAGCAACACATTCAGGGGGGGGGGGGGTGGGTGGAGGATCATACGGACTTAGTCACCTCCACCCACCCCCCCCCCCGAATGTGTTGCTATATATTGCCTTTGATTCTTGTAAGTCTAAGCATTATCCTCTGATGAAGACCCCTGATAGGGGTTGAAAGCTCAGGACTAAAACTATTTTATGATACGTGATTCGTTTTTTCTCCCTTTGTGGATCTCCAACTGCAAATATGCAAACCGTATCACAGACCTTCTCTTCCATATATGTGTATATATATTTAGATATGTGTATATATATATATATATATATATATATATATATATGTGTATATATATATGTAGATATGTAAATATGTATATGTATATATATGTGTCTGTATGTGTATATATATATGTGTGTATGTATGTATGTATGTATGTGTGTGTGTATATATATATATATATATATATATGTATGTGTGTGTGTATGTATGTATGTGTATATGTGTGTGTGTATGTATGTGTGTATATGTATGTGTATATATATGTTGATATGTGTATATATATATATATATATGTATAGATATGTGGATGTGTATATGTATATATATATATGTAGATATGTGTATATGTAGATATGTGTATATGTAGATATGTATATATATGTATATATATGTTTACATAACCTCTTTAACACACTACTTCTCCTTTGCGAAGCGCGGGTATTTTGCTATATATGTATATGTAGATATGTGTATATGTAGATATGTATATATATGTATATATGTATATGTATATATATGTTTACATAACCTCTTTAACACACTACTTCTCCGCTGCGAAGCGCGGGTATTTTGCTAGTTAGCAATAAGAAGCAAATGACAAAGAAACCAGCAGTTTTACATGTAGCTTGTCTCCATTTCCAGCTGTGTGTATTCATCATTCACTGTTTGGTTTAATTAAGTAATCAGAAGGAAACTTAAGAGAAAGGGAAGAACTCAAAATTACTTATCTATTTAAGAATGAACTGACATAGTAGAGTTAAAACACTAACAAGCTATGAAATCAAATAAGATCGGTGAGGATTGGCTTCTAAATAAGCAAATGGGTTGGAACAAAAACCTGCAGCCACTATGGTTCTTCAGATTCAGAGGTGACAAAACTCTAGACCAAAGGTGGCCAAGTGTCATATTTTGACCAAGGTCCCATCCCTAGCTTCAGTCTTTTTCCTGTTGATTTTGCGTATTTGCTCTTTCTTATGTATTCTTTTGTTGCTGAATATGTTCATGTTTTCTTTCTTTTTATATTGTATTCTATGTTAATTAGTATGTTCTCTATTTTTTCTGCTTCTGATGCTTATTCTGTTAAAAATTTTCTGTGTTCCATGTAGCTCCAGATGCCCTATATAAGGCCTGACATGCCATGACATGCCATTAGATCTTATTTATGTTATTTGGTTCATTTTTAATATTTCTCATGAAGATCTTTGCAAATATTTGTCTATTAATTCTGCTTTTATTTTTTATTTTTTTGAAGATTTTATGGTGTCACTAACTGTGTTAACTGGCTTTGCCAAGAAATCTCATTAGACAATGGGCATCAGTTTGGTTAAAATTTTGATTAATCAGATGAATTAGAATTATTATGCAAGTGCTTTTCTGTACATAATATTTGTATTTTTTGAAGAGCTAATATTATTACCAGCCAGTGTGTTGTATTGGATAAAGATTTGGACCTAGGACTTCAAACCCTATGGTTGTGAGTTCAACTCCTGCTACTGACACTTTGTGACCACAAGCACTTCACTTAACCTGCCTGTATTATACCTGCCTCTCACTCCCCACCTTGCATCTATCTATCTATCTATCTATCTATCTATCTATCTATCTATCTATCTATCTATCTATCTATCTATCTATCTATCTATCTATCTATCTATCTATCTATCTATCTATCTATCTATCTATCTATCTATCTATCTATCTATCTATCTATCTATCTATCTATGCTACACACAGTTTTCCATGAGTAAAACATTCTTGCCATTTCTGCTTTTGTTGATGGTCATTGAAAACCAATTTTACAGGAAAGTGCATTGTTGTGTCTATGCTGCACTATGTAGCCATCCCAGCTGGAGAGGGTGCCGGTGTATTTGCTCTGCTCACACGAAGGAAGATATCTCTGGAGGGTCATGCTAGAAAAATGACCACTTCTGAAAGTGTGATCAAGCAGCAGGTTCCTGATCTCACTTACTGAGTGTAAACAGAGCAAGCATTTTGAAGATTAAAGGCAGTACGTATTTAAAAATATTTATATATTGCTGCCTAACAAATTTTGCTTACAGTAAAAACTGACTTAACCTTGTAATGTAGCTTGATATTTGATATCAGCTGTTTGTTTGTGTGTAATTATTTTTTCTTTCCTATTCAGTCTATTACATGCATTTTGACACACAGTTTATGTCTGACTGAAATCTTAAACATTAAAAGGAAATCCTCATTACAGACAGTTCATTGCTTATTATCTCTTAATTTTCCTCCATGAGGTGACAATTGCAGGATCGTTGGAAAATGCAGCTGTGCCCTCCAAAACCAGTCAACGGCTTATACATAGAGCCTCGCCTCAGCAAAGCATAACTAACTGATTTTTCTCGTTGGCCTATGTTGGATTGATGCCTGCCTTTAAAATGCACCTTGTTAACCAGGAAACAACAGAATTTCTTCTTTTCCCCTGGCATGTGATTTGATCTGATCACATACTGAAGGATAGAGAGTCCATCAATAAGACTGGATATCTTATTAGCTCAGTGTGATGCTCCCTTCAGGGGCAGTTTTGATATGTCTTCATACACAGGGGAGGCACACTAGCCAATACTGAAGCACAAAAAAGCTCCCACTCATCTGCTGACAAGACCTGACCTTTCCTGTCCTCTAGGACTTAGCAAAATAAGTTGTTTAAAGTAGATAGCAGAGTGCAAGTGCGTGAGGTGCACACAGTTTTCTGATGCTTCCCACTTCACGGCTAGCTGGTGGAAGCACGTATTTATTTGGTATTGCATGCCGGCTGTTGTGGGGATGAAACACCAGTCTGATAGTCTGCTTTTGTGAAAGGAGATTGTCATAAGTCTAAGGATGTTTCCTGCATTTTCCGGTGAAGTACTATCAAATTTGACTTCATTTAATTGCACCATAGAAAATTTAATTCTCCTTGGAAAAGCAATAGATGAAAGAAAAAGAAAAGAGAAAACACAGAGAATGAGGGTTTAAGCAAGTGAATTTTGTTATCATTCTAGCTTTCTGCTATAAAACAAAGTGTTTTTGGCAGAGCTGTGCAATTGATCTCAAAGAATGCTTTATGAAGTTTTTATGGAAAATTGTATTTGCTTTACAGGAGCAGCAGACTCAAGGAGGCTCTTCACGACTTAATTCTGAATTTTATAAACAGTCACTTAATGAGAAATGATTCAGTACAGCTGCACTTTTATACACTGTATGCTTTTACAGACATTTTAAGTAATTTGATACATTTCTTAAAGAAACTGCATGCACACCAGCATGGGGAGTACATGCTCTTTGATATTTTAGATCAAACATTTGCTACTATATTTTCATTGGGTTGATCTACTTTGTAGCCAGGGTTGGTGCAAAAATAGGGATTCCCAACTACAAGGAGGCTCTTCATGTAAAAGAAAAATAAGTCTCATTTCAGAGAATGTTAAGCCAAGATACTGTATTCAGCTTGAGACGTTAGGGGAAGCGAATGGGAGAATGAAGTGCGATTACGCAGTAGCGTGAGCTAAGGACTGAACTGAGCAAACGGCATAATGTTTGGAAGAGCAGAATAATTTAATAAGCATTCAGCTGGGACAGACAACTGGCTTGAGACAAGCACCATAGGCTGAGACTCATGTAGTAATGGGGGCTAACAACATCAGAAGTGTCTGATCTAAGAAGAGTCTTCAGTGTGGGGCATACATGAACCAGGAAAAGAAAATAAGGCAGAAAAGCACCAAGTGGAGTGGAGGAATGGATGGAAAGAAAGATAGAGAAAGGAAAGACAGAGAGAGGAAGAAACTTAAAAGACAATCTAGTTGTCTCCAATCTATTGTCTTCCTATATACGCATATGCATGAACATGCGTAATAACCTAAAAGCTGAACGATGGGTAAAGCTAACCACTATCAGTGTGTGACTGTTCAGGTTTGACACTGGAGCAGATTACAGTCACCAATTAACTTGCCATCAGAGAACCCAGAGTAATCTCATAGAAACAAGAAAAAAATGAGCAAAACTCACACTGCGATTTGGAGGGAATTGAATGCTAACTGCTACGCCAGCGTGCTGCTCATAATATTAAACATAACCGTGCAACTAATGAGATAAACTTGATAAAGCAAAATTTACTTGGCAGTTTAAGTTGTGTCGTTCTCCTACAACCCTGTTGTAAGAATTGTCTTTTAGCAGCTAAAGTAGAATGTTTAATGCAGAAAGAAGTGACAGTATTATCAGCTGACAGCCTGCCTGAATATTCTGTACATCTGATATGATCTAGAGAGGAAGGCCTAAACAATACACTTCATGTCTAACTTTTACTTTATCTCCAGACTGACAACAAATGCACAGTATGGGATCCATTCACCTCTCTACTCTGCTTGTTGCCATGAGTCACACAATCATTACAGCATGTTTTAGCACATTGGAGTAACATATTTGACAAGCTTCAAGCTCAATCCACTCCCCATCTCTCCAGCTGCAGTAAAAAGATCTGAGTAACTGGGAACACAAGCAAGAGAAAGAGGCTTCTTCACCTAGTAGTCTTCGAATGAAAGCCTAATAAAAATTGTTAGAAATTGTTCCTTTTTTTTTTTTACTCCCCACTTCCTAGAATGTTTGTGGCCGCATATTTAATGTCTTGGTTTTGTACTGAAAATGTCCCACATTTGTCAAAGTAGCATCGGTCATACAGTTTCCTTCAGACTTGCTGATGTATATTAAATATTAAAAAAAGGCTCAGCTATTACGCTTTATGTTATGGATTTATTTCTATGAAGAATACCCAGTGTTCTGAGTGATTTAAAGCCTAAAGCAGTGGATTATGAAAACTTGCTAGTATATTGCCAACACATATATGATGAAATACTGAGAAAGTCATTTAAGCTGCCACTGAGCCAAATGCAGAAATGTACATTCAGTTCTACTCGGATTTCCGAGCTGATTTGTATACTAGCCTCATGTAAACAAACAAATGTAGACAATTATACAAGTTGCACCAGATGGGCTCTTGCTCTTTTTTTCCAGAACAAAGTCCGATTTGTATCTTATTTTACCTGTCTACCTTGTGAGACCCGTTAAGACCCCCAGCCCCAGTGCAGAAACGCGGGTGACGTGTCAGTTGAGGGTTGTTTGTTTGCCTGCGAGGCAACAGCAGGTTGGCTGCACAACCGAGGAAACTACGAGTTTGCAGCATTACCATGTGACAGTTCTATCGGCCAAGGGTTGATGTGGGGTGTACTTTAGTCCGGCTACTGACCTGGCCCACTTTTTCTTTTCTGTCTGCTCCCCTCCAGGATGGCCAGATCCCAGTCACTGATCTGCAGCCACTTGACCCACCTGACAGGTTCCTGAACTGAAGAAAGGAGCCAAGGCAGTACAACTGATAAGATTACTGCTTGTTTGCTGTGTCTGTGTGTATTGAAGTGGTAGCTCCCATTTCAATTAACACCCTTACCATTCATGTTTGGAATTGAATAAAGTTGGTTTTCCTGAAGCCCTTGGACTCATATTTCAGATGCAAGACAGTGACTTGAGCATAGGAAAGGCACTATATAAATAAAATGTATTATTATTATTATTAACCTTTACATTACTCTTGCATTCTCTTCTCACCTCCTGAGCTGATTTCTTTTTGGTGCTATTAAATCAAGCTCCCACTGTTCTCATTGATGTGGCATAGCATTGGTTTGGGGATTTAGAGGTTACTTCATTGATCTACCATTCCACAATGATGTTGTACCCTGGGAAGTATAGCCTATGTGGCACCACTTCCAATAAAAGATGGGGTGAAGCTTTGAATTCTTCAGCTGAACATGGCTGCCAACTTTTGGTGGGTTACAAAATTTACTTAAGAAGGTAAAGACCTTCAAATGGGCCATTAGATGCCCATGATGTGTGGGTTACCATGTGCTTCTCTGAACTTTGTTGAAATGAGGCTAGTTCAGGCAAATTCACCTTGCAACACAAATTTAATTAAAACATATTAAAACTATAGCAGGGTTACAACTTCTTAACTGTATCTAGCTTATCCTCATAAGAATAACTTTGATAAGAATAGGCAAAAGCAAGTCATCAATTTCTCTTCAGTTATCTCTTATCTGATCTAATTTTCTCATCCACTTTTCCTGGTGAGACTTGCAGTGGCAGCAGACCAAGCAGGTCTGTAAGGCTCTCCCGAATTGCTGAGGTTCTCACCCTTTCACGGAGTCTCAGCCCTGCCACCATGCAAACACACCTCATTTTTGCTGTTTACATTCGTAATCTCATTCTTTCGGTCATTACCCACAACTCATGACCACAGATGAGTACAGAGATGTAGATCAACTAGTAAATCAAGAACTTTGTCTTTAGACTTCACCACTACTGACCATTACGGCTCCCGTCACTCGTGAAAAAGATTCCTAAAATCCTCCACTAAGGGCAGTTGCTCCCCACTCACCTGCCCTCTTCAATTATCTTTTGCAAAATATTATCCAGCTTACTTTTGAAGGTCCTTGACATCCTATTATCTAACAAACCATTTTTGTGAATTATTCCACGTATCTCTGTGTAAGAAATCTGTAACATTTGTGTGAAATTTAGCTTTAATCAGCTTCCATCTGTGCCTCAGATCTTGTTAAAGAACTAATTTTAAAGTAACAGAAGGAATCTACCTTAGTAATTTCTTTCTTAACTCTGAATACTTCTCTGTTTGCTACTTTGGAAAAGGTTCTCCATTCCTAACCTTTTGATTTATGTTTTTAACCTAATTTTGCAATGATCTACATAGGGAGGGGCTTGCACTCTCATTTTTTTAGTTTAATCAGTAGTCCCTCATGTACTACCTTTTCAAAAGCATTTTAAAAATCAAGTTAAATAATACCAAATGCACCCGTCTGACCAAATTATTTTGTTTCTTCCTTAAACAGTCAGTCTTTTTCTAACCCACTTAGTCCTGAACAGAGTCGTGGGAAGTTCTAGAGCCTATCTCATCTAGCATAGGGCACAAGGCAGGAACAAACCTGGGATGGGACACCAGTCCATTGCAGGGTCCTTTCTTAAAAAGGTCGAGGATATTAGTGACCTCCCCTGTCTAAACTCATGCTGACTGTTCACTAATACACCTGTTATTGACATGTAATACTCAATCTTTTCCTTAATGTTTGCTTCTATTAATTTTCCCATGATAAATGTTAAGCTTATTGGCCTTACTAGGATCACCTTTTTATGTTATGAAATATTTGCTAGCTTCAAGTCTTTAGTAATGTTCCCAGTAAGCAGCATTTTTTGAAAAATACTCATCAAGGGTTTAGTTAATGTAATCACTTGCTTCATTAAGCACTCAAGGGTGTTTTGTCCAGTAATTTCTTTGATTTCAGTCAATTTAATGTGATTAGCAGTTCTCTTTCTCTGTTATGTCTAAATCACTGGTGCCTCATTAATAGTTCTTGTCACTAGTGAGATGTTAGACTAGTTCATGTGTGAAAATCTAAGAAAAATGTTGGTTATTGGGCTTTTCCCCATTCCCAAGAACTAAAAATCACCTTTTATAATCTTTAAGGTTTAGTGAACATGTAACAAACTAAATTGACAGCATATTTTATATATATATATATATATATATATATATATATATATATATATATATATATATATATATATATATATATACAGTATATATGAAATGTGGAGAAAATTACTATTACTGACAGTTTAGGCCAACGGCAATTTAGACACTTTTTGCAATTATAACTTATCCAAAGGTGATATCATGGCAGGTCATTTGATTATTTGCCTAGATCTCATTTATCATGTGAATAAAGCAAATGCTCTTGTCTTCTCTATATATTCCTCAAACAGATTGTTTATCATATAAACCACTATTACAATTTTTCAGATTTTAGCAAAACAGTATTTAGGAATTATTGCCGTCACCTATTGTTTACCACATCTGAGCCACATATATGAAAGCATTTTGACAACAGAAAGCAATGTGCTCCTATTTGATCACCACTCATCCATTCTTTTTGTACACATCATTTAGTGTGGTGACACCATGCAGCTTCAGGCAAGTGAAACTTGAAATCTGGAAAACTCATCTCTGCAGACACATGGTATTTACATTTTGACAAATGAGCAGAAGCCTAGATGTGATAGTAATGGTTGAGGCTGTTTAGTACAGAAGCAGCATGCATCTTAAGGTCAACTCCTGCTGGATTTTAGCATTATCACAATATATACTGAAGACTGATAGCATTTTTCTAAATCTCTTTCTGAGAAAAAAATCTTTTGGCAACTGTGGTTTAAAATGGGACAAATGTGGTTTTGCCATTAAGTAGTGTACAGTATACTGAATTGAAATTTCTAGTGTGCTGCACCCTGTACAAGAGGCATATTTTGGACAGGGTCACCCTTTCAGATTTCTGCTAGCTCTCCCTAAAGCCAGTTAGTTTTGACAGACCTGGTTAATAATGTACAAAAGATGCAGGCAGGAAGTTGAATTATATTCCTTTGCTTCCCATTCCTTATTTATTTCATAAAATACTTTTGTTCTTGTTTTCTAGTTATTACATTCAAAGTCCTGGGCAAAGGTTAGTTGTATGACAGTCAGCTTTTCACTATATTTTTTTCTTTATGTAAAGTATCACTCCTGCTGTTCATTATACAGTATATAAAATGTGTGAATATGCCTTGATTGTGAAGAGCTTGTAAATTGTATAAATTTATAATTGTAAATAGCCAACGTACCACTGAGAGGGTGGGGTTTGGTGCACTTTTTTTTGCTGGCGTTCATCAGAAGGATCCCTGGGGAAGTGACGGATCTTTGAGACAGCATACTCTCATTTTGTTGTACCTTTCTCTGATACCTCTTCTGTTCAAGATCTTTCAAACGTTTTCTTGAGCGGGTGATGAAATCTGGCCGAAAGAACTCCAGGGCCTCCTTTAATATTAAAATAAAACCATTAAACTGTAAGAAATATGTAATAGTACACCATTATAAGGGGTTGATCTGCAGGATGGTCCAGATCTAATTATGCAACTGTTCAACTGACAACCGTTTCCATGCCATTTTGGAATGCAGGGCAGGTGCTGCCATCTATCGGCAACAAAAAGAATTTTAAGTGAAATCTCTATGTGCAGGGCAGGTGCCGTGAATTCTCTATGTAATAAACTTAAGTTATAGCGTAATGAAAATTGCATAATTAGATCTGGACCACCCTATAATAACACCAGCAAGTCAAAAGTGAAAGGAAATGGTAGATTACATGTGCTGCAGTTTCTGTACCCAGCAGTATTTGACATTTTCCAAGATTTTTACAGAAGGAGAAACATGCTTAGTCCAATCTAGGGTCATGTCATGCACAATAAGAAGTACAAGACAGAAAGCATCTCTGAATAGGAAGACAGTTCATCACAGGATGCATGAATACTTAACACCCACGCTGTGCCAATTTAGTGTAACCAAATTATTATTATTATTATTAACTGCAGCAGTAAGGAGTTCTGTCTTACATGAAAACCTTTTGTTTTGTTATAAATAGCTTAGCTTTTGCCCAAAACCTAAAAATTATCCAGTTTTTACACAAAACAAACCCCAGTAAGACTGTCCCGTACAATGTGTTTTTATGCTTTATCGAGAATATGTGGAAGAATCTAACACAGATGAATACTTTTACTTTAACTTAATATTCTAATATATTTCTAAGTTGTTGGTACTGTGGACGTTTCAGATAATGAAGACACACTCGCTAATCATGGTCCTGGACAGTGTCAATGTGTTGCATGTTGAATAGCACTTGCAAGTAAGAATTTCACTGTCGTTTTTACATGTGACACAACAATTATTTATACATTGTTGGTCCCCATACCCTAACACACATGTCTTGAAGGACTGTATCAAGAGAACATTCACACAGAAAAGGGGGAAATGTAAAAAGCCAATCTAAATTTGGCATTGGCCACTCTACAAATCTAACTAGTCTTCTTAATCTGTGAGGCAAAAGTACTAACCACTGCACCACCCGCTGTGCCCAAGAGAAAATATTAGTACCATATATTACTAATGTACACCTCACATAATTACAAGATTCATCCAGCATATTAAGGTTTCTTTGGGCACAAAGCGGGAGTTGACCCTGGATGAGGCCCCAGTCCCATGCTGGATATAGTCAGTCACCCACTGTCACTTAAAGCGGCCCGATTTAGAGTTGTACTAACCACTACATGCAGAACTACTGACACTTTTACTTTTTTCCAGACATTCTATTCCTAATGCTCACGCCTGGCACATTGTGGCACAGATCAGCTTTCAGGCAAGTACTGTATGAATGGCAAGTGCTAAATGTAGGTAGGCACCAGGTACTGTAAAATTCTTGACTTCAATGCCAGTAGAAAAAAACCCATATGTTTATAGCACATATGGCACAGCAAAACTAGCCAGTTCCAGAGGGATAACTGCAAAAGGCTTGGATGCACAGTAGTTAAACAAGATGGAATTGGCAGAATTGTAAAAACAGAAGCCTCAGTCAATTTTGAGTTTTGAGTTGGAGGAAAATTAAATATGAACTGGCAGTTTTATTTCATTTATTTAAATTTAATCTGCAGAATATTTTCAAAAATAATAGCATATATGGTGTTAACAGCTGAAAAATTTCATAGTTTTGCATATGCAATAAAATCATTCAGGTTCTGCAGACGGTGCAAGGACTAGCAAAAAGAATAAGACTTACAAGATATGCTTTATTAATAATGTCTAAGCTAGCTACAAATCACACAGTATCCTAAATGCCTATATGTCATTGATCGCATCCTGAGTGTTTTTGTATCAACTGCTGAGTATTCTGAATTTAATATGAAATACTATTTTGTATAAACTGTAAATACTGAATTTTTCAGTCGCAGTGAAAAAGAAGCAACAAATAAAAATGTTAACTTTTTATTTAACATTAGTTTCTGTAGTTTTGGTTGGTTCCTACCTCTGCTTAATTAAAAAAAAAAAAAAAGTCTTGGACTGTTATTTCCAATGTAGCTCATTTGTTGATCTCCATCATCAATCCCACTCAATTCCCCATGAATTCTTACTCCATTATCGGATCCTATGGAATTCTAGAACCTTTCTTATCAGCATTAACAACAAAGCAAGAACTAAACAAGACAATCATGGTTAAGAGTATAGTTGACAATTAACTGAACTTATGTAGTTTTCGAATGTGGGAAGGTTGGAGTATTAAGAGAAAATCCACACCAAGATGAGCAGAACATGCAAACTTCACTTAGATGGTAACAGGATAAGGAATCGTGCCTTGACCTCTAAAGCACTGAGGGTAGCAGAGTACTTGCCACAAGAAGATAAGCAGATAGATAGACATTTACCACACATTGTGTAAATGATAACTGTGAAGCCACCATTCTAATTAAAAAAATACAACTGTTAATTGAACATATTCCAAAAATTTCGAAAGAACCACTACTTCATATGACCTGTTTATTCATACGTTATGTTCTCAGCAAGATTATTAAAACTTCATATCACCCAGTGTTCTCCAATAATGCTGCAACACATTTGCATCTTAATTGCACATTGAAAAGCTAAATAGTGACATGTTGTATCTGTAGGCATCTACGCAGCACATTTTAAATCCACCTAGAACTACAGACAGCGTAATGTGTTTTTTGCAGACTTATGTTCTGAATTTACTCTTTTCACTCTCAACAAAGCAGTATAGAGCTCAACAAAAGGAATGGTTTCTGGCCTCTTACGTTTTAAATGTTACAAGAAATGTTTAAAATAGCCTTGATTTGACACAAACAAGTAAAGCGGCTGGAGAGCTTCACCAAAGGCCTCAAAAGACTAACTCTTATCTTAATACAAGTAATACAGCACAGCAGGAAACAGTGCGCTCAAAAGAACACTAGTAATGGATGTAACATTAAAGAAAAATAAAAAGAATATTCACACTTTGAATGCCGCCAACAATCTTGATTCAGCTACTATGTAGTGAATAACACTGACCCATTTCATATATCAAATCACAAAAAAATTGAACATTTTAAATAAAAAGAAGCTCTTTCATCATCATCACTGGTTTACAGCCATGCTCCAGGTTTATTCAGGCTAGCTGTTTGCTCCTCAAATCTTTTTACTCTCCCCTCTCCTTAGTTCTTTGGTATCATTTGGTGTGAGAACCATTCATTTCATATTATCTGACACCACCTCCAACCATATTATCTTCACTCTCTTCCGTTTACTCCACATTTCCAAACCACCTTATCCACCAGAATCTTATAACCTCCATAATGACTTTCTCTTAACTCCGCATTCTTCTCCCTCTCACTCTACGACACTCCACATATCCACTTGATCATGCTTGTCTCTCTGTAAATATTTAAAATCATAATGAAAACATGTCCACGGCGGATGTTTTCATCATAATGAAAACATGTCCACGGCGGGTTGGCGCCCTGCCTGGGATTGGTTCCCTGCCTTGTGCCCTGTGTTGGCTCCAGCAGACTCCCGTGACCCTGTGTTCAGATTCAGCGGGTTGGAAAATGGATGGATGGATAATGAAAACATGTCTTATTGGACATTAACAGTGTCAAATTTTCATGGAGAACAGACATAGCAAAGTTTCTGATAGAATGTGAGCCAATGGTGATCAACACTGGACAAAAGCTAATAACATCAAAAACGTCCATGAATAAATCTTACATTACTTAAGTCACATATAGTAATCCACATGTCAAGTCAGCCAGTTGTATGCTCACAACATGCAAAACACGTGTACTGTAGAGAAGTTTAAGAGTAGTCCATAAACAGGAAGCCTCTTCACATGGGAGCACACTTTTGAATTGAAGACAGGACTCTTGACCAATGAATGAGAGGGAGAGTTCGGTATTCAATTCAAAAAAGTGATCCCAAGTGAAGGGACTTCCTGTTAGTCGATTACTTCCAATTTCCATACTTTCTCATTTAACAATATTTTAGCAAAAAGTGCAGGTGTTTTGCACATTGCCAGCATGACCTGATGATAACTGGATGACTTGATGTGCGTATTATGCAACCCACTAACATGAGATTTTTTCATTGACATTTTTGTTACCGTTTGCTGCTGTTTAGCATTGTTCACCATTGTCTCACATTCTATCAGACATTTTTCTATTCTCCATGAAAACATGAGATAAAAATATTTTTCTTGGCCATTAATACAAACTGCATAGGGCAAGTACCATATAAAAATATAATTTTGGGTGGAGTACTCCTTTTAATGTGAATTTTCCACCTTTATCATTTGACTTTTTTTAATCAGCCCATCAAGATGACTAGAATAGGGGTGGAGAAATATCTATACTTGGTTGGCATCCTTTTGTTCTTGTGTAATGTGCCCTGACCTAGCGCTGCTGGGATAGGTTCTGACTCTTGAAATCCTGCATCGGATTGGCAGGTTTGGGAATGATTGATTTACAAAACGTATATATTTTTTAGGGAAAAGTGGGGATAAAATTGTAATGGGGTTAAAATTTTGACTTTGAGTTTTCAACAAGTTTTAGGCATCCTTAAACAGTATTTCCATGTTCAAAGTGTAGCCTGTCTGTGGTGTGTGTGTGTGCTTTGTGTGTGATGTTGTCAGTCCAGAAACATAACAAAGCAGAAACAAATCACTCAATTTAAATGACACTTGACACAGTTTTTATCACTATAAAAAGTCGAAAGTCTATTGATTTTGAGCAAAATTGCTCCAGTAGAATTACCTCTGCATGGATAACTACATACTGTAATGTGCACGTGTATCGATGGAATGTATTAGAACAGGGTTAGAATTTCAAAATCACACCTTTATGTAGGGAATGTCATGTGTTGGATGTCTCTTAGAATTTTTTTTTACTTCTCTGTCTTGAATTGCAGTAAGATGAAACTAATCTATTTTGACAAATGTGCAAATGCCCCTTACCCTGATTTTTAGCTGATTGTTTTATGACACAAAGATTATGCAATGACTATGCATAGTTGCCCTCATTGAATTAAGTAAATATTTTCTATAAACAATTTACTGTCCATCCATTATCCAACCCGCTATATCCTAACTACAGGGTCACGGGGGTCTGCTGGAGCCAATCCCAGCCAAAACAGGGCGCATGGCAGGAAACAAACCCTGGGCAGGGCGCCAGCCCACCGCAGGGTGCCCACACACACACACACACTAGGGACAATTTAGAATCACCAATGCACCTAACCTGCATGTCTTTGGACTGTGGGAGGAAACCCACGCAGACACGAGGAGAACATGCAAACTCCACGCAGGGAGGACCCGGGAAGCGAACCCAGGTCTCCTAACTGCGTGGCAGCTACGCTACCCACTGCACCACCGTGCCGCCCCAACAATTTACTATTCAAAATTAATTTTTATAACACCTTTTACCTATAAACATGACCAGTTTGTGATTTTTGGGCAGTCATCAACTTGAAATACTGTAAATGCTAAGTTCTGAGCCTTTGGGCAAAAAATTGTTAAAACTTTTAGAATATTTTGTTTTCAGTATTGTGCACCCTAATAATGACTCATATTTTGACTTGAGCTGAAAATTAAAAAAAAAAAAACTCTTTTTGTTGGTGTCTATTTTATAATGCTTTAAAATGTTACCATATTGATAGCAAGCTCACGTACTCTAATAACAATATTGCCAAATCAATTTAGAATGCACATTTTATTGCAAATGAAAACACAGTGTGTTGACATTGATGCAGCAGTTTTTTAAAAGCACATGCCAACACATTTTAATTTGTTACTTGAGCCCAGGCTGTAATAGCTGTAATATTATAGCCAGCTGTAATATCTAAGAATGTTCATTGTTGAAAAAGGAGTTTAAAAATATAAAGCCTTGAGGGAAAATGTGTTATTCAGAAGAGGCGTATGTGGGTCATTGGTTTTGTTACTGATTAAGCACACTTTGGAGTGGACAGACCATGAGAAAATTGACTTGTCCCCACCATGGTCTCCTACTGTCCACAGAAAAAGGCAATCCATTATTTGGTGACTTTCTCAGACAGCAAGCAAATTAATTGAGTATAAGGACTAGGCCAAATGCATCCCAATTATTGAAAAGCTTTAAATGTGTAAAAGTCAGTCCATTAAAATAAGAGTTAAAATGTAATCAAGTAAGTTCAAATTTGCATCCTATTATTTTCTGCTTTGTGAGACCCTGCCATTTACATTTGATAAATACTTTGTTTCAAATTGGACATAATGTTGATCTACCAAGACATTAATAAACATCTAAAAACATACAAAATTAGCAATGTTTCAAGTTGTGGAAATTTTCTATACAGTATAATTGTTAAACATTAGATTTAATCCAAAACATTCTATCTCAATTAGTCTGTTCTGGCTATGTAACAATTCTTTGTTAATAAATGCTTTGTTTGGATTTAATACGACTTACAGGGCACCATTGTCACTAAAAAACAAAGTATATAGAGTGACTAATTAAAGTCATTTACTGCTTAGTAAAAAGATCTAACAAAGGCTTCCTTTGTATTGTATAGCAATAAGTGACCAACATAACAAACCCTTAAAGTCTCTGTGATGAAGTGTTACTAAAAATGTTTCCGTGAAGCATTAATTAGTTTTTAAATAAGACAAGAAGACTGTCAGTTTTAAATTTACAATAACTTCTTGAGTGCCGACATAGTAATGCTGCTCTTACTCACTTTTAATGTCAGAGTAGTTTGTACGTCATCTTCTGTGTCAATAAAGCCTCTTGGCCAGATGCTGTCATCCATCTGTTCTGTCCTGATGATCCACTCAAGATCTTGTTCAGCTTCTTTTCCACGCCCCAAAACATTTTTCCTGCTTTTAGCAGGTCCTTAACAAAAGATTAAAAAGTCAGGTCACTTCAACTTAATTTTAGATATGATAAAAGAAAAGCATTATTTACATCTCATTGTTACACCACTACCACCATGTTTATATGGAAAAATCAATCTACTTCTTTACAGAAAAAAAAAATCAATATGTCAATGAAGTCAACCAGGCAATTCTTTTTATGATGAACCCATTAAGGTTTTGTTTCACGTTGCAGTGCAGGTACTGCTCAATGATCTTTACTCGGTCTTACTGTGTTAAGTCACACCATTTTTTTTTACAGGCAAAATGTGTTGTGTGGATAGTTTTGGTAAAAATGCATTCTGTAAAATGAGTATTAGAAATAAAAAATTCTTCTTGATTAGCTTTTATTTGCCCTGTAAAAATCAGAAATGAATAACTCAGGGTTAATAAAATTAAGTTATCCATTATTCAATGAAAAATAGCAAAGCACTGAAACACTATAAATAGTGAACGATGTAGCTCTAAATACATTTTTTATGTCTATCGGAAGTTCATTGAAAATGACACTTTCTGCTCCTATAATACACATTTATTTGTCAATATGGGAAGTAAAACAAATTGTAAATGAGTTGTCGTAGGCACAGGCTAGTCTTTGGCCGTGATTCCTGATGCAGATGAGGCATGTTGTTAAGGCAATTTCCTAAATAACGGCAGAACAGATGAGCTACTAAACCTATTTTGCAGCACTTGAGCATAAAATGAATAAGTTTACAACTGACATATAACATTAATTCTGATGTTGTTTAACAAACTTTGTGAAAGGTCAGCCTGCAGTGTATATACAAAAGCTGACAGAAGTCAGTTGTAATAGCTGATATTTTATCATTTTTTTCTGAACTATTTCATGGTAGTTCTGATCATTTTTTTATTTTTTTTTTTGTTTCGAATTATAAACAATCCAAATATACAATTGCTTTCTTTAAAATTGTTTTATTTATCAGCAACACTATTTTGGGTTTTAGCTGGCAGAACCATTTTGAATAACCATTGCTATGTTACAATGAGTTGTTGCTAGGAGATGTGGCCCCAGTAGTCATGCGACGTGATGTCATTGTCAGATTCTGTGGGTCTGGTCCAAACGCTGTTTTACAAGTGCCATAGTTTGAATTTCCTGGTTACAAACCTTTTGCCCTCATATTTTTGACTTTCATTTTTGGAACTTGTTTTGGCTTTGATGCATGATATGTGTTCTTTCCCACAATGACCCATTGCTTTTGGACTAAATTTCATGTTTCGATTCACTCTGTTCCTTTTGACTGTCACCTTCTCACCTTGTGAAAGAGTAAAATTAGCACTGGATAGACAAAAATAATTTAGGGTCAAACATAAAGTAGCTAAGCAAAAATCATTAAAATCGTAATGAACTTTTAGTGTGTAGTTAAAATAAAGAATGATTTTCTCTGCAGAAGCATGGAGCAAAAATAACAAGATCAAAAACTCAATATCTTTAATTTAATATTGTTCTTTATCAGTATGCTGCTGCTGGAGTATGTGAATTTCCCCTTGGGATTAATAAAGTATCTATCTATCTATCTATCTATCTATCTATCTATCTATCTATCTATCTATCTATCTATCTATCTATCTATCTATCTATCTATCTATCTATCTATCTATCTATCTATCTATCTATCTATCTATCTATCTATCTATCTATCATATGGTCTGCAACTATTGCAGATGAGAAGAAATGATAATTGAAACACAGAGTTAAAGAAGTGGGATCTTTATGGTACTTAACGTAAATAATTCAAAGGGGTGGGAGGTAGAGGCAGAAATTAGCCAGAGAATCAGAGCAGAAAGGTACAAAATGTACAAGATGACAGAGACCAGCAATGTTGTATAGTCCAAAAATATGAGCAACAACCAGAAGGAAGACCGAAACAATGGATGTAATAAAAATGCTAAGATGGATCTGCAGGTTAAACAAAACAGACAGAAAATAGGCACAATAGGGGGGCGTTATGCTGAGAGGAAGAGAACACGTCCCTGGGCTGGACATGTATCGAGACAAGTGTGTTTGTGTGAATTTGAGAAGGAGGCGTAGGAGATTGGGTGTAATAAGGAAAAAGCTGGAACTAGAATGCCAGGGAAAACAGAGATACACCTCCACTGTGACAACCCTGGATAAGGGAAAAAGAAGATTACTACAACACTATAAAAGTCCCTCTGGACAGCAAGTCATAGATTGTGGCAAAATACTGGAAAAAGACAAAAGTAAGTTATTTATGTATGTAAATAAAATTGACAAGTAGAAAAGGGCCTTAAACACAAAAGAAAACAGGACCCTTGATTTGTTATATGCCAGTGTTAAAGAGGCATATAACCCTATTGTTTTGCCAAGTTTAGAATGATCAGATCATAATTTGGTACAGCTCATACCTGCATAAAAACCCATTGTCCACCTTCTGCCACCAACCACCAGGACCGTGCAGGAATGCACAAGGGAGGTTGAGGAGGCTCTGAAGGATGCCGTTGGGAACAATAAAAATGGTGTACTGTATCACAGACTACATCAAGTTTTGTGTGGATAACACAGTCCCCACAAAGACATTTTTCCCCAACATCAAGCCATGTATCAAAAAAGATCTGAAAGGCCTACTGGAGATAAGGATGAAATCAATCAGGTGCAGAGATAACTGAAAAACCAGCTCCGTCAGGGTAAAGCGCACTACATAGACAAACTTGAGCACAAGTTACAACAGAATAATGTGAAGGAAGTGTGAAATGGGATGAGGAAAATCACTGGCTACATGCAGGCTGTACAACATGCAGAAGAAGGGAAAAAGAGCAGTGCTAAAGAACTGATCCAGTTTTTGAACAGGTTTGACTCATTCTTGTCAATACAGCCCACCCCAACACTTCTAGCTTCTGTGTGCAAGCTGAGAAGGTTCTGAAATCTCAACTGCAATCTGTGCCCTGCATGACTTTATCCTACAATGGTATCATACTTGTGGTCCCCAGCCCCCATCCACTTCCTAGACTGTCTGTCTTTGCTGATTCAGCAAGGAGAGAGGATGGGAGCATGCACTGATAGCACATTGCCGCACCCAACACACAACGAACCACCTGGATTGGGATCCAAGTGTAGTGGGTGGAGAGAGCTACTCTACATAAATCTTCAGTGGAACCAGCCACAATGTACTGAAAACATGTGCCAGCCAGCTCTGCGAGGTCCTTCAACACCTGTTCTCCCTTTCTCTGAATTTGCAGTTGCTCTTACTTCATACATCATGAAGACCTTTGAGAGGCTAGTCCTAAAACAGTTATGTCCCCTGGTTTCGAAACAACTGCATCCTCTGCAGTTTGCCTATCAGACTTATATAAGTGTGGAGGATGCTCTAATCAATTTGCTCCACACCAACCTACTATAACTTGGACAAAGTTGGCACCATAGTCAGGATAATGTTCTTTGATTTCCAGTGACTTTAATACCATTAGGCCTCATTGACTGGGAAAAACGCTCAGTACTTTGCATCTTGATGCCCACACAATCTCCTGGATCATGGACTATCTGACCAATAGACAGCAGTTTGTAAGGCTGAGAGACTGTATGCCAAGGAACTGTCCTGTCTCCCTTTTAATTTACCCTCTATGCAGCAGACTTCCAGTGCAATACCAGAGCTTGCCACCTAATGAAATTTACAGATGACTCTTCCATCATACTGTACGTTTCATGAATAATGGAGATGAGTCAGAGTACAGGAAAGCTGTGGAGGACTTTGTCTTGTGGTGCAGGGACAACAACCTGCAACTCAACATCAGCAAGACAAAACAGATGGTGCTAGACTTCTGGTATGTCAAAAACACTCTAAGACAGTCACCATCCAGGGGAAGAACATGGAAGAGTTAAAGCGCTACAAGTACCTGGAGGTTCACATAAACAACAAACTGGACTGGTCTGACAATACAATGGTATTGTACTGTACAAGAGGGGCCAGAGCAGACTGTACTTGCTAAGGAGACTCAGGTCTTTTGATGTGTTCATCAAACTGCTGGAAATGTTCTACCAGTCCAAAGTAGCCAGTGTGGTGTTGTACACTTCAGTCTCCTGGGGAAGCAACCTAAGCTCAAACGTGTAATGCCTGAACAAACTTATCAGGAAGGCCTGTGCCATTACAGTGTGAACCCTGCACCCACTGGAAGCTGTTGTGGCAAAATTGGATGCTATCATGAGAAATCCCCTCCATCCTCCCCAGGAGGCGCTCTCAAGGAGCACTTTTAGCCACAAGCTATTTCCACCACAATATGCTAACAAGAACCTCTGGGGATCTTTTCTGCCCACAGATATCAGGAAATTCAATGCTTCCTCCCAACATCTAACAAATTCTAGAAACTTTTTTAATGCTAGCTTCAAGTCAGATCCCTTTATTGATACTGTAAAACAATGTAATCAGAATAACTAGTGTTAAAGGCTCTTTGTCAACTAGTGAAACTGGCAGCCCCAGGGTCAGATTTATAAAGCTTACATGCACACAAAGGCTCGAAATGCATATACAACTTTCCACACAAAAGTTGGTATTTATACAATAAAAACTTGATGGGAGAACATACTGTACATATATTTATGGCAACTCTGACCCATATGTATGTGACATTTTGAAAAAACTGGTGTAACGGACAGAGACGACAGAAGGCAGCCCTTCCTGGCTTGCTAAAGTGCCATGGGTTTGGAGCAGGGAAGCTCAACCCAGCCAGGGGGTGCATGGAGAATGGCTGAGCCCACCTCTGTAGGGCTGCTGCCACACCCAGAAGTGCATCCAGAAGGAGATTGTGGAACACCTGAGCACTTCGGGATTATCTATAAAAAAGGCCAGCTGCCACAGCCTGAGCAGCCAGAGTCGGGAAGAGGTGGCCAAAACTTGCTGGAGGAGGAGTGGAGGCAGAGAGAAAGAGAGAGAAAGAAGGAAGGGACAATGTATTGGTGCTATCTGGTACTTGTACTGTTTGATACTGTGGGGAGTGAGACAAAAACGTTTCCCACAGCTGAATAAAGTTGTGTTGTGTGCAACAGTTGGACTCTGTGTCTATTGTGTCATGGGTTTGGGGAGCTGTATGCCCCCTGGTGTCCACACTGGGAAATAATGACATACTTGATCAAACCCAACCAGCTAGATGATGACTTACACATATAATTATGCATATCACTGAGCTGTTGAGTTATTGTAATGTGCATTGACATAACTAATATATTAAACCTTAAAAGTGATGAATGTGATATACAGATTCTACTGTTGTTACCTCTTAATAGGGCTAATTAATCCTGAATATTTGCACTGGATTTTTTCATAAGTTTATGTTGGCTACCTGTTGTCAAATTTCAGAATTAGAAACCAATGCAATCACTGGTTGTCAATAATAGCATTAAGTAAAAGCCCAGGTGTGATTCACTCCCTACATACTGAAAGCTGTATGTCTCATGCCCTACAGGCTATTCATAGCCTAATGATTTGAGAGCCCTGGTGAGGCAAAAAATTCATATAGCTAGCAGGAGCCAGGATTGCAAAATCCCAGGAGATCATTACATCTTATGTTTTACTGCTTATTATAGAAGCTACCTCCTACTTCTCCAAATGACAGAGGACACCTTAAGTTGGATATCCTGCTAAGTATAAAATTAGCTGTGGTATTTTTTTTTTACTTTAGAGATACATATACAGTATTCATCCATTATGGGTGCTTGCTATATTTATGTCAAATTCAGGGTTTTAGGAACCTGGAGCTCATCCTGACAGCATTGAGTGCAAGGCAAGAACCAATTCTTGATGGAGCGCACACTTTTTCACAATTGGATGATTCAGAGATGCCAGTTAACCTAACCTCCACATTAATATGAAACATAGAATACCCATAGAAAAATCCAAAGTGACAAAGCAAGGAATGTGCAACCTCTACAGCGACAATGACTGAGCATAGTATTCAAACCTAGCCTTCACTGCCACTGAGAGGCTGAAGTGCTAATTATTGAACACTCTGCAACCCAGGATAAATACCTTAACATCACAATTTGCAACAGTAAACCATTAACGGAAGGCCTTAAGACAGACTAGCTCTGTGACCAGCCACCATGCCCCTGCTTTGGATTAAACATGTATTGATAATATTACGTTCTGTTAACCATTTATTGGTGGCATGCAGTGATGTAAGAAATTAAGTACAACCCAGAGAAATTGTTGACTTTTTCTACATATTTAAACCGGCAAATATTAAGTCTTTATGCAAATAGTGCCTACAGATAAAGATGACATCCTTGAACAACTGACCCATACAATTGACATAGTGTATTTATTCTCATAACATAAATTAACAAAAATGCAGATTTGTCTCCTTGAAAAAGTAAGTACTACTTCATCTTCTTCCATAGCTAAACCCCTGCATTTATCCATTTATCACCACTTCAGATCCATAAAATTAGAATCAGGTTGTCCAGGTTAGGTGTCAGCCTCCTTAGGGAGTATACTTGTTTGCAGAAAGAACTATTGTTTGCCCATTCAGATACATTGAAAACGTCAGCTGTTTCTATGGGATGTTCTTACTTTTTCACATGACTGCAAATGGAGACTGGATTTGATTATCTGCCCAGTTCTCCTCTGCAGAGAGTGTTCCCATCCCAAAGATTTGTGTATTAGGTTGATTGTCCACTCTAATGTGGTCATTATTGTCAGTTTGTTCTTGAGCACCACCTCCAGGATTGATCCTGCTTGATGCCCAGCGCTGTCTAGCACACGTTACAGTCCCCAAAAACTCCTGAACTGGATTAAGTGGATTTAGAAACAGATAGATGAATAAACCACTTATAGGCCAAAATAAAAACAAAAAAATATATAATCAATACAATCACTCCTGATTTAGGATGAGTAAAAACAGTAGCAAAATGTTACAAAATCTTATCCCTTTTTAGTAATTAATGAGGCATTTAAACTTAATTTATTTTGCATTTCACCATGTTTTAAAAGTGACTTACACTTTACAACCCCAATTTTGTTTTCAGCAAAGCCATGTTACCTAACAGTTCAGCTCATCCACATGCACTTGTCTGTACAGGCAATTAGTCTTTTTTTGTAATTTTGTTATTTTTGTGTAGTAAACCAACCATTAACATTATTTTAACCTCGGTTTTGATGTACTCTGCATGGCTTTTTGGTTTCTTTTGATATGGCTCATTGATTTGAATTTTTTTGTTGGGACTAATAAAAACACCAAAGATGATTCTTAACCAACTGATTTAACCCTCATTCTGTCATCAGTAGAATTTTCTATATTTCCAGAAAGACAAAGTGGCTTGAAATGGGCCAAAGGCTAAGCAACCTAATGACTGCAACCGCCTGATATACACCATGCAAAATGAATCCCATGAGTGACTAGCAGTAAATCACCCTTGATTTCTTTAAACAAAGCCCAGGCAGCATCCGCACTCTACAAGGCCCGGCACATAACTGTCTCACTCCCCCCAGTTTGAGTCTGTGATGGACCTTGCAGTTTTGTTTGCCCTCTCTGAGGAATGCATGTCACCCTACTGTCCACATATTCCCAGGCTTGTAATGAGGCTTTGAATTGTTAAATATGCATTATTAGCTGGTCAGGTAATTAGCGTGAGTAGCAGAGTAAACCTACCACTCCATTGAGTCTCATCTGGAAGAGAGAGAATTTGTTATCAGCACTCTGCAAGTTGTTTATCATTAAAAACATTTTGCATTAAAATTGATTTTAAGCAGGCTTTGTGTAAGCCCATGTACCATATGGTGTCATTTGTAGCTACAACAGTTTCTGGGATCTGAATATCTATTAAAGGGCCCTGTTTTTTGCATTTCATGATAGAGTGATGGTCTTGTGTCCTGTCTAGGGATTGTTCCTGCCTTTGCACTCAATGCTTACTAGGATAGGCTCCAATTTCTTGACCACCCTGCCGTAGATATGTGGCTTAGAAAAATGGACAGATGTTTTTGTAATGTAAGTGGGATGACTGCCACTGACATTCTCTCTTATGACACTTACTACTTTTGTAGACTCATCTTTTGCCTTTTCAGTATGTACATCTTTGCAGAGGGAGTATATGCCTAGGAATGCATGCCTTTACAAATAAGAAAAATCTGATTAATTTCTTACAAACTGAAGGATGTAGTCTTAAGCCGTTTGCTTTCTTTTTCTGTTTCAGGGACATGAGGATGCAGAGCCAATTGCAGCAACAAAGGGAGCCATGTAGGAAAAAGCCATAAATCAGATGCCAGTAAATTAATACTATAAAAAGCAGTGAATCTTTCTGAATGCTCTGTCACAGTAAATCAGGCATACAGTGGCAGAATACTATGCAGCTACCACTACTGCACAGAGAAAAGTATCACGGATTTCATTTGTAATCACCAAGAGAAGCTTCAGGAAGCACTTGATTGTAAAGCTAAGCAGAGGCATACAAATCTGTTTCTGTCAAAGCTAACCTAAATCTAGGGAACGAACTCATTTCATTTGTGTGTTCACAGTCCTTTGAACTGAACGGGCTATGAGTCCATGGAAAGTAAAGGGAAAGGCTGAACACACAAATTCTGTTGTTAATGGGCAGAACAGAATGCAAACCCAGCTGTTTGTCCTTCAGTATAAGATCTTAATCCATTTATTCAGGTGTTGAGTTACCTGACTAGAGTATAACAGTTTTTATTTTTTTTATCTTGAAAAAGGAAATAAGAGAGGTGATCCATTCAGTATCATAAAACGTAATCAATCAATCTACATTTATTTTATATTTAGTGTCATTCACAGGCTAAACCATCCCAGTGTCGATTTACATAGCAAACAAGGCCCAGATGTGAATAACTAAAGAAGGGAATGGTACAGTAGTGAAGTAGACGAATGGTCTGAGAGACAGCATGCCAGAATCAGGATGAGCTGAGTTGTTACAGAATAGGTGTGTTTAACTCTGATCCAGGAGGGCTGCAGTGTCTGCAGGTTTTCATTATAACCATTTTCTTATTTAGTGACCATTTTTTCATGCTAATTAACTTCTATTGCCTTACTTTTAATTCACATGCTTTCATAATTCCTTAATTAACAGCCAAACAATAATGAGATACAAAATGAGCCAACACCTGAAAACTAGCCTTTGTCCATCACACCAAATCTGTAAATAAAGAAAAGGTGAAGGTCTCTCTAATGTTGATCTGCTCGGGTCTACAGAGCATTTTGACGATGCTCTTGGAAAAAAGACAATCAACAGTTCTGGAAATGTCTGCTGTGGCAAAATGAGAGTACCAACAAGCCATGGAATTAAATTAATGGGTATAATAAACAACAAAAATAAGCTTCTAATCAAGAAACTGGTTGGAATGAAATTGGTTAATCTGAGTCTGAGGCCTGACATAGCTGGGGCCTCATGTATAACGCCGTGCGTAGAACTCACACTATAACATGCCCTAAGCACAAAAGTGGGAATGTGCGTACGCACAGAAAAATCCAGATGCAGGAATCTGTACGTACGCAAACTTTCACGTTCTTCCACTACATAAATCCCGATCAGCGTGAAAAGTAACGCACGTGCACGTGCCTTCTGTCCTGCCCCAACTCCTCCCAGAATTACGCCTCTTTGAATATGCAAATCGATATAAATAGCCTTCTG
This sequence comes from Erpetoichthys calabaricus, assembly GCF_900747795.2. NCBI lineage: Eukaryota > Metazoa > Chordata > Cladistia > Polypteriformes > Polypteridae > Erpetoichthys > Erpetoichthys calabaricus. The sequence continues at coordinate 237,623,018 of NC_041395.2, forward strand.
AGAAAAGACAATGGGAAAAGCATGGGGGAAAATATGAGAATTTCAGCGAATACCAGGTGGAGGCAAAGGAAAAACGTACTATTTGTTGGTTTAAACAGTGGTATAATCAACAAAAGGAAGTTGATCGAGTGACAGAGTGTAGGAGAAACTCGAAAGCTCAAGTTCACAAAGTCACACAGTACCCGAAATAAAAAAGAAATCACATATCAAAGCCGCCGTGAAAAGGCAAGTCGTAGCCCACCGTCTGAGTGTCATATGAAAGTTTATTAGGGTACAGACAAAAAAATAGGCACACAGTGGGGAAAAAAGCACGAAATGTCAACTTTAATCTCGAAATTTCCACTTTAATCACGTAGTTTATTTTGCCATTAAAGCAGAACATCATAAACTTCATCTTAAAATCGTTTAATTTACTAGTTTCTCAAATCCCATTGTAACTAAAGTAGGACGTTAAATGCTTTGTTCTGTATTTGATCTTCTTTGTGCTCTGTGTGTGAATCACTACCTGCTTCTTAAATGGGCTCTCTCTTTCTCCAACAGAACACATAATCCATTACATTCGTGATATTACAGCTCTCTGAATAATTAAAATACTGAGATGTATACGTGATATCTTTTTCATGATGATAGGAAAGAAAGCATGTTATTAAACATGGGAACACGGTGGCGCAGTGCTTGTTCATATCTCACGCAAGAGGCTTGCTGCGCCATGCGCGACCTTCAATGAAATAATTTATCACAGCAGTACTGTCTCTTTCAAACGTACTAACCTCCAATTCCTGTCCTTACTTTTCTTTCTCCAAATACCCAATTGCCACACAATCAGCTATGTAATAGACGTGAAGCCATTTGTAAGCTTAGAACGCCGATTCTTCAAAACTTTTAAGGAACATTGAAATATCTTCGTAGTACATGTTTAATTATTCTATCCGTCTATCTTTCCAGTGTCGCGTCAGTGCAAGAATACAACGCAATGCAGGAACAATCCATGAACTAGCTAGCGCTGCGGCACCGTGTCCTCACATGTTTAATTATTAACAATACAGATTATTTAAATGAAGTTAAAGTTTTATCTGTATAATATAATCAACATATTTTGCTGCATTTCATCTTAAAAATGAATACCGTCATCATATGTAAATACGCGCTTTATAAAGTGGTGCAGGTTGTGCAATATTATAACTGTAGTGCAAGTTTACAGTGAGGTAATTGTACTTATAAGTAAACAGTTCTACAAGGAGCACTTGATGGACTGATTGAGTGCGTTTAGAGTTCTTGGGATGAAACTTTTTCTAAACCGCGAAGTCCGTACTGGGAAGTCTCTAAAGTGTTTTGCCGTGGCTGAGTCAGCGTCTGTTTCATGCTGTATACCAATAATTCTCTTTCCGATCAGCTGCTGCTGTGATTCCCCACTCAGATACAGTGATATAAATACTCCGAGTGGTGCTGTGAGAGTAATATGGAAAAAGATGATCTGCTGTGGCAACCCCTAAAGGGAGCAGCTGAAAGAAGAAGAAGATGCAGTGAGAGTTACAACACTAAAGCAGTTATGGTATTTGGAATACTATGGCTATTCCCTGGACCATTATATTGCTGCAGGTTAATTACAATCATATGCATTACACTAATAAACAATATGCAGTTAGTTTCAGTGTATTTATAAAGCCGCTTCAGGAATGTGGAGCTAAGAAAGAAAGGGTGACCACACAGGAACAGTAGCACTGCTTTGACGCTGGGTGCCGCCAGTCTGCAAAACCGAGTGGAGAAATTGCGTACGCCAAGGTATGAGTTACCATGGAAATGTGCGTGGCTTTACGCCAAGTTTAGGTTTTATACATCGCGATTTGAGCGTGGAAACGTTCGTACGCAACATTTCTGTGCGTACGCACCGTTTATACATGAGGCCCCTGGTCATCTATTGGCATGCCATACATCTCATTTTTGTTTGGCTGCCATTTAAGGAAAAAAAAATCAATTCAGAGGACTGAGTCTTAAAAACAAGACTATTAAAATATAGAGGGAAAAAAGTCAATTAACAGCAGAAATCGGGCACTGATAGAGAATGTAGCAGGAAGGAATACATGTAGCTTCTGCAACGCTTCAGGATCAGACAGTTATATACCCCTTTCTTAGAAGGAGGAGGAGGGGGTTGGGATTTTCATAGAAGGATGAAATAAATATACAGTTACAGTTTAAGCAATATTTCACATAGTCTAAAGATGGAGCTTCTCAGGCAGACCTAGGGACAGAGTTACCAGAGGATAAGAGCCACAGGAGTGATAAACTTTGTAGTCAAACAAAACTGAAACAGTAAGAGGATATTTTGCAGATTCTAAACAGCAAATGGAGAGAAAGTGAACTGCAAAGAAACCTCTTTACTAAATGCATAATTTAAACCCTTGCATGACCTGAAAGAGATGCGCTTACAAGCTAAAGCTGCTTGTAAGTATGGATTGGTGAAAGGATTCATTGGGTACATGTATAAGCAGAAGAAAACAACATCTTGGATAGAATACTGAATTTGAGCAGAACAGACCATTAGCAACAATGTGGCAGTGGAAAATAAAAAACTATTTCAAGAGAATAGATGGAAGCTGTTCAAGGAACCCGCTCAACACAGTACTCCCATAAATGCAGGTTAAATCCCATTATAGTTAAGTAATGAAATGTTCAGAATAACATACTTTTTTCTGGGCCCAGGCAAACATTCATAGAGCATTATGTTAAATGAAACTCGTTTTAATAAAATGAAAATTTCCGTATAACAAACGTTTCTTTCAACCAAAAATGGCCATCAAAGGTAATAATGCGATGCAAGAAATACGTAATATCGCTCCTACAGTTTCTGTGCCAAGTCTTGGGAATCCTGCAACAGGTTGTCTCAAAGAGAGTGAGACAGTCTGTTGCAAAATTTCCAGTCTCAGGCAATCTCTGGGAGTGTGTAGGCTCAACATCAAACAGGTATAGCCGAATTCTGAGTCAGTGCTGCACCAAGCGTCTGTGTGGGTAGTTGTGTCATGTGCAGATACAGTACTGTTCGAGTATCATAGCGCTTCTCAAAGTTTTCTTTGAGATGAACAAAAAAAAAAAAATTTGAGAAACAGTGTCACCTTATGCTGAAAGAAAAATGAACAATCCTGGAAAAAGTTGATTCCAGAATAAAGAAAAATAATATGGCGAAAGCATTTTGGAATCCCACCCTTATCTTCATCTAAAGATTTGTTTTCATTCTGTATTTTCATACCTGTAATTCTATTAAAAAGTTACATCTAACGTCTCATTTTCAGTCTGTATTCATTCCTGTCTTTCTATTAATAAAGTTAGACGTAACATCTCATTTTTCAAATAAAATATTTTTTGCAGTTTAAGAAGCACTGTGTTTTTTTGGGTTTTTTTTTGTTCAGGTATTGTCAAACTTGTGTCACAGAGTTGCATGAGAGACAGGAAGATGAGTCAATTTTTTCAATGAAAATACCGGCACTTTATTACTGTATAGAGAAGGCAGGTACAGTCTCAAGACTTCATTCAGAATAGGAGCTGTCAGGAGCCGTGACACGGGGACAGTCTTCCTCCTTTAGCTCCCATCTTCAGATTTGAAGAACATTAGTGGCTTGGAATCACCATTGTGGCAGGCACAGTTTAGAAAAGTGTGAGGAAGAGCAGATCAAATCCAAGCGTAAAATGTTAAACAGTGTGCGACAAGCACGGTACGTGGTAACACTGATCCTGCAGAGGACAACCAATTACTTTGCCCTTGGTTTAATGTTTACCAGATGCAGCAGAACAGCTAGGGAGCTGTCCTTGCACCACCCAGTTATCCATGGTGAATCACCGATGGCCCCAGTGACAATACTATACTATACATATTCCTTATAGCGAAATTTCTATTATAATGAAATATTTTTAGGGTCCCGTGAGTTTCGTCATAATGGGATTCCAATTGTATCATGTGTAATAAGTGAATCTGTGCAGCATAATCTCTTGGCAACCTCACGAAAGGTGAGTCATACAGCCCAGTGGTATATTGCCAAAATAAAAAAAAAAAAAACAAAAAAGATCTAATTCTGTGCATGTTGCCAGTGTGGTAGGCATCAAAGTGAAGATTTCTAAGTTTAAGTTAACTTGCACGCAAAAATTTAGAGCTAAACACATGATGTAAGTGCCCCAAGGGATGAGCTGGCACCCTGACTGGGATGAGGGGCACGGGAAACCATAATGGATGGACACTATACATGAAAAAATAATCTGTCTGGGATGGTTCTCAATTATCCAGGTTGGGGTTGGAATTAATGGCTGGACTGAGGGAAACTGTCTGTGAAGAGCAGTTCAATCCCCATTACAACAGATGACAGTTCTCCTCTGTTATGATCCTAGTATGGACAGAGATCCATAGAATTCTTAGTCCTGAAAGATAACCCTGTCAGGGACCTTGGGTGCCACCAGAGGGTGATGCCAGGAGAAGAGCTCCCAGTTTTATGGGGCTACTGTATGACCTAAAAGTGCTTCCGCCATTCAGTGGTATGGCACCGGAAATACTCCTGGGTCCACCATAAAAGGAACTGCTTGACCTCATAAAGAAATTTTGAAATATTTGTATTGTGAAATACCTTTAAATGGTTTATCTTTTTTTCTGTGCTCCCTCAATTATTAAGTAATCTTAAGTCAAGTCAAATTGCTTTATGGTCATACCATCCATATATATAGTATTTCAAGATAGAGTGGCACGAGATAACATTCCCCAGGACTGTGGTGCAAGATATACATAAAACACAAGATAAGTCCAAGACAAGTAAAGAACTGCACTATACTATACTATAAATAGATAAATAAAAATATGTAAATGAATAGGTAGTAATAATTTGAAATAGTTACAAATTAATACATAATAACAAAATTTAATACAAAACAGTAGTAACAAGTTTAACATATCTACTTCATATAAATAGGCTACTAGGATCAGATCTGAGGGTAAGGGAAAGCACAAGGTTCAGAGTCCAGACAGCCGAGGGGTAGATGTTATTACAGAATCTGGCAGAACTGGTTCAAATGCTACCGTATCTTCTGCTGGTTTGGAAGTGGAGCAAAGAGACTGCCAGAGGGGAGGGTGCAGTCCTTCACAATGCAATAGGCTTATTGAGGACAATTAATAACAAACAGAGCAGACTGCAGAGTAAGCAACACAGGACGTTTAAAGGCTGCTGCTATTTCAATGTCATGCCTACTTGTGTACTACTTATTAATAAATAATGACTCAAATAAACAGAATTAAACACTTGATGAAGATTATGGTGAAAGTTTAAGAGCCTAGATTAAAAACAAACACTACATCATTTCCATCTATATACAGTATAAAATGCTATGTGTCTGTCACATGATTACTCCTAAACAACTTGGGCTAGAACCTCAAATTTGGTGCTTAATCAATAATTTATGACTTGATATATGCTGGTAAAGCAAAAAAATGTGGCTAGTGACATCCTATGCAAAGTTATCTGGGTTTGTGTCTTTCCTACAGAAAACTGCATTGGCAAACTGATTGAGAAGGTGACATGACTGCTGAGCGTGAAGAAAATTGCAGAAGCTGATTACATGTTAGGAAAACGAAGAGTGACAGTTCTGGTATTTGCTGCCCATCAAGCATTAGCAGCAAAGCAACTTGCTGGTACTCGCGCACAACTTCAGCTGGAACCTCGATCTTGGGAGGATCAGAGGTCTGTATGTTTTTTGGCATACACGTTTTCTATATCCTAATAAAAAAAATGGCAAACTTAGTTTTGTAAATTTTGAAATGACAGCAAGACCCAGAAACTGGGAAATAATAGCTTGCTCAATTAATATAGGAGTTCAATTAAAAGGAAAAACCTGCAGCCTCCATTCAGTTCATCAGCATGTAACCTGGGAATGACCAGTTTAAAGAACCATTAGTAATATTACAATTATTTTATACAGTTCCTTTCATAATGTTCACTTTCATGAAGTGCAATGCAAAGCAAATCAATGAAATATAAAGCAATCAAGCAAATATTACAATTGTTCTTTACATTGTGCTTTTCATTGAATGCAGTATGATAATGTCAGTGGAGAGAAAGAAACAGTATTATAATTTGTCTTTATTCTGCATAGCACCATTCTCACTCAGTAGCATTGTAAAGCACTGTACAAAGGACTGAGAACAGTATTACTTTTCATAGGACTACCTGCCAGAATTGTATGTTTAGGCAATCAAGAATAATATATCAATAATTCTTTGTAAAGTGCATTTCATGGGAATCAGTATCAAAAGGCATTATGCAAATAATCACAAATAGGTATACAGTTAATTCATTATTTATATGATGCCATTCCTAGTGAGCAAAATAATAAAGCCTCTCAAACATTATTTCATTATCAGGTAAATATGTTTAATACAGACAAATGAGCATGTCTGTATAAATTCATAGCAAATCGTATTATCTTTTTTTACAAAATATGGAGAGAACATCAGCATTTCCTGTCATATATTAATTAGGCCCCATTGTGAGCGCATACTTGCTAGATCTTTTGCCTAAATTTTTCTTCCCCATGGAGCAGCACTGCAGTAAACAAGCAGGAGCGGTTAGAGCTAAAAACGATCTAACGGATGAGCTGCAGGAAGGCCATCAATCCTCCTTCTTTGAAAAACATGTCTACTTTTCTAAGAAGAAAGCCTGAATGAAGATACCTAGACAACCTAACATACAATTGTCCAGTCATCCTTTATAAATGACTGCCGAACCTAAGACCTCTGACAAACAAGGGAAGACAGTCCGACAAACTCTTTTGGCTAGCCGGTAGCTAGGCAGTCCTAATATCTCGTCCAAATATTTTTTCTGAAGTGAGTTGTTGCCATCATTTTCATTTTGAATAGTTCTCACTTGCCCAAAAGTTTAACCTTATCATGTTAGTATTTGTAACGGCGTCAGGAAATGTGACTACTTGACAAATTAACCATGTGTGCTCTGCTCTGAGAAATGACAGCTTTGTGTTCTTTCACCCACTATGCTTCTTTCCTTTTGTGATGCATATGAAAGACCATTTAGCGTTTTTTCATTTGAACTCCTCCTAGCATTTACCAATGGCCAATTTCAGGATGGTCAAGTAGCATTTAAAAAGAAACAAAGAGAGTGTCCATTTCGCTATGTATGCACCAGTAATGTTCTGTACTGCACAATCTTCTGGAGTGCTGTACATAAAATATTTGACCATTTTAACAGCCTATAAACTGTAAGTAAATGAATGATTTTAAGATTACTTAATAAGATAAATGCAAATAGGTGAAGAAAGTAAAAAAAAAAAAAGTTAGGAATGGCTCTGTGCTGTCTCCCTTTGCTCTCTGTTATGAGCTCAAAACTTTTCAAAAACTTCCAAAAATGCTCACTGGAAAGGGATATTACCATAAAATTCTAGCTAGTGATGATGCCAAGTACAGGATCTTTATAAAATAAACAGATTTGTTTTTCAAAATTTTCCCTGTAACAAAAAGTAAGCTCTGTGCAGCACAAAAGGTGTTGCCTGACACAATTAAGGCAAACCAAGTCCCAATACAGAAACCAAGACAAAGTCAGAAAGCAGAACAAAGGATCCAAGGATCCAATGAATCATAAAGCACAGAAAAATCACAGAAATCACTCACCACTCCCAAGTGCATTAGAATGAAATACAAGCAACTGTGGGTTGCCCCTGCCTTTGTGATGATATACAGGTGGCCCCATCTCTTGGGGAATGATCCACAAAACACAAGCATAATGAGTAAAGTATATAATAAACAACAACTAACATTAACACAAATCAAAGTCTCGGCAATTAACAAAAAAGACATGAAACAAGAATCTGAACCCCAGCTCTCTTTTTAGCATGGTAGCAATGTATTCATACCCACGGTTGCCTGGGGAGCAGCAGCACTGCAATAAAATTCACAGGCCTGTGAAGTCTCTGCATGAGCATCTATTAAGAACAGGAAGATTAGGCATTCTGAGTTGTAACCGATCGAAAGGACAATTATGATTGACGTTTGTTATTAGAATACTAGTGAAACACACAAACTTACATTCCTAAAAAAATGCAAATAAAATTTATATTTTATTGCCTACATTTTTTAAAAATTTCCTGAACATATAAGATTATCAGGTTTCGATTAAGACCAAGAGCAAGGTTCTAGCCCCATTAGTTTTAAGTAATTACGTGACAGACAGATACACATTAGCGTTTTAGATAAACAGATATGTATTTTAAATATGTTATTTTGTTATAAAAGAAGAGGCAATTACTTGAACCTTCCGAAGCAAAGGATATCATTTTTATGTGGGCACTCCAAAATATTTTATCTGTTCATATTCAGTCCTTGGTATAAGACCCTAACATAGCAAAACGTTATACTGTTGTGAAACTCATTATTTTTACTTCTTGTGTGTTTTCCTTGTATCACTTTTTGTTATTATTTGTTTTTCTAACTTTTTAGCTTTATTTTCTCCACCATTTGGTTTGTGCTGCTTGTATTACTCTCATGGTGTGATCTGTATTACATATCCATTGATATGTGGTTTGCTATCACGTGTGCTAGCATGTCATCTTAGCTTTGTAATAAGTACTTGAAGTAATTTTGGTTAGGAAAAACGCCCTCTTGATTAATTTGGGTCCTGGAAAGCTTAGACTTTGATTCTTTGTCTGGTTTCATTCACTGGCCCAGATGGACGACTTGGCAGCCAACCTTTACTCGTTTGTTTACCAAATGCTGCTTCTCTTTGAGTGAACTCTTTTCACCGATCTCTTCCAACTCAGAAGACTGTATTTTCATGCAGCTGGCTGTTATTTTGACCATAACACATCGTGTCCTGAACACATGACTACCTTTAGGATAATATTTTGGTTATTTATTTTTTTAAATATTCAAGAACATTTTTGAACTGTATAATTTGAATGTACTTTATTACTTTTCTTTCACAGTCTTTTTGTATTTATGGATGACACTGTTTCGCAGTTTCAAGGCATGGGCATGGGTGCTGCCATGTTGTATATAGTAACAACCGCTGTTACCAATCAAGTGGTCATGTGACATCACCTAGGTGGGATTTATTATGCCATCACACACACACATACAATCTAAGGTGGAGTGCACTGTATGCACCGCCCTATTTTTGGATTATTTTGCTCGAAACTAACTCTTTCTTTCTTATTAGTGTAGGAAGAAGCCAAAAGGCCATTCTAAGAAGATGTTATTGTTAACACTTTTGCTTTCTTGTTGTTTTTTTTTACTTGAATTTTTGTTTTGCAATTTAAATGCTTTGACATTTGGTATCACTTTCACGTGCCTCTGCCTTATTCCTTCTGGTCATCTCACCTACATGTCTGTTATTACACATCTGCCTTCTGACGCTTGTCACAAGAACGACCATGAGACATCAAGAAGGTTTGGGGCAGCCACCAAGTTAATCGATTACGGCTGCAAAATAGGTCAAAACTGGTATACATGTTCATTCAACTGAGTCCAAAACAGAACTGACTTCTTCAGGCAGTATGGTGGCTTTTAAAGGCCAGCTAAGGAAGTGACGTCATCAGCCCCGGAACCAGAAGGAACGTCATTGGCTGCCCCAGAGCCGGGCGGGATTTCCCTAGAATGGTCTGCAACAGATTGAGAGGGAAAATTAGTACACTCCGCCACCCCCTGGCCTGGCATGGAATTACCTGTCTTTAAGCCCTTTGGCTGTCTCCTAAACACACGTGTGTGACAGGGCCCCCCCCCCTTAGTCCAGACATGTCGGGTCGGGCGTCCTTTACCGAGAGGTCGTGAACACGGGAGAGAGCATCGGCATTGGCGTGTAGAGAACCCTTCCGATGAATGAGCGAAAACTTATAATGTTGCAGGTCGAGGAACCACCTCGTGACTCGTGTTAGACTCCTTGTGCAGGGCCATCCACTGTGAAGGGGCATGGTCCGTGACTAGTGTAAACTCCCGACCCAAGAGGTAGTACCTCAACTGTGTGATCGCCCACTTAATCGCAAGAGCCTCCCTCTCCACTGCCGCATATCTGGTCTCCCGATCCAACAGTTTCCGGCTTAGGAACATGATGGGGTGCTCAGCACCATCGACACTTTGGCTCAACACTGCCCCGAGGCCTGTGTCCGAAGCGTCCGTCTGGAGGATAAAAGGCCGTGAAAAGTCAGGCACCTTTAAAATGGGTGCCAACGTCAGGGCCCTTTTCAAGTCACTGAAGGCTGCCTCTGTTATCTCAGTCCATACCACAATGTTAGGAGCCCTCTTCTTTGTTAAATTAGTCAAGGGCACAGCTCTCTCCGAAAAACGTGGTACAAACTGGCGGTAGTACCCCGCCAATCCGAGAAATGCCTGGACTTGCCGCTTGGTTCGCGGACGGGGCCATGTCAAAATGGCTTCTATTTTGGAGCACTGTGGCTTCACTGTACCACGACCCACTAGGTAGCCCAAATACTTGGCTTCCTCCAATCCAAAGAAACATTTCTTTGGGTTGATGCGAAGACTGGCTTCCCCCAGCGTCCGCAATACGGCTCCGACGTGCTGTAGGTGTTCCTTCCAGGTGCTAGAATAGATGACGACGTCATCCAGGTAGGCAGCACTATACGTATTATGGGGAAGGAGCACTTTGTCCACCAGACACTGGAAAGTTGCAGGAGCCCCATGTAACCCGAATGGAAGGACACGATACTGCCAGTGCCCACTAGGGGTGCTAAACGCGGTTTTACCCTTCGCGGAGTCTGTTAAAGGAACCTGCCAGTACCCTTTGTTCATGTCAAGTGTGGTCAGGTATTCTGCCTGTCCAAGCCTCTCAAGGAGGTCGTCCACTCGAGGCATCGGATAAGCATCAAATTGTGAGACCTGATTAAGCCAACGGAAGTCATTGCAAAACCTCCAACTTCCGTCAGGCTTAGGAACCAAGACAATTGGGCTGGACCAGGGACTATGACTCTCCTCTATGACTCCTAGATCCAGCATGTGCTTGATTTCCAGTTCCACTTCCGCTTTCTTTGCCTCAGGAAGACGATACGGGCGTTCTCGGACTACAACCCTGGGTTCAGTCACAATATCATGGGCAACCAGAGAGGTCCTTCCTGGGATTTCGTCAACCACCTCCGGGACGGACGAGATAACTGTCTCCAGCTCTTGCCTCTGTCGGTTATTCAAATTAGACCTGAAGTTAAGGGTGTTACTTTGAGCAAAGAAGGAGCAGGGCTGGCCGGAGGTGGGATCAGGGTCCCTTTCCTTCCACGGTTTCAGTAGGTTTACATGATATATCCGCTCGCTCGGTCGACGATTGGGTTGTTTCACCAAATAGTCGACGAGCCCCTTTCGCTCCTTAACTTCGTACGGCCCTTGCCAGTGGGCAAGTAGTTTAGAGTGGGAGGTGGGAACCAATACCATGACTCAATCCCCCGGTTGGAACTCCTGGAGGGTCGTGCCCCGGTCATAATAGTGGGCCTGTGCTGCTTGCGCCTCTTGCATGTGACTTTTTAAAATGGGTCGAATTTTTTCAAATCTATCGCGTAACTGCGTGATATATTCCAAAATATTAGTTGAGGGAAGAGCCTCTCCTTCCCAACCTTCCTTTAAAATGTCCAATATGCCCCGGGGTTGTCGTCCATATAATAATTCAAAATTGGGAGAACCCCGTTGAGGCTTGAGGGACTTCCCGATAGACAAAGAGCACGAGGGGGAGGAGTTGATCCCAATTCCTCCCATCCCCGCTGACCACCTTGTGAAGCATCTGCTTGAGAGTCTGATTAAATCTCTCTACTAAACCGTCGGTTTGAGGATGATACACCGCGGTTCTCAAGTGCTTTATTTTGAGTAATTTGTCCGTTTCCTTGAATGTTTCCGAGGTAAACGGCGTCCCTTGGTCCGTAAGGACTTCTTTAGGGACCCCAACTCGCGCAAAGACCTCCATCAGTACCCGTGCGATTGCTTTAGAATTAGCTGAGCGCAACGGAACAGCTTCTGGATATCGGGTCGCATAATCTACGAGGACTAGTATATATTTATGTCCTCAAGCCGAGGGTTCCAGGGGTCCTACTATATCGACCCCTATTCTTTCGAAGGGAACATCAATTAAGGGAAGGGGAACAAGAGGAGCCCGGTCCCTCCTAGGAATTTGCCGCAGCTGACATTCTGGGCACGAAACACAGAAGCGGCGAACCTCCTCGTTAATTCCCGGCCAATAAAAACGGAGCTTAATGCGCTCTAGAGTTTTTTCGGTGCCCAAGTGGCCTCCTAGGAGATGGGCGTGCGCTAACTCACAAACTTGCCGCCGGAAAGCTCGTGGAATCAGCAACAACTTCCGCACCCCCCCCCCCCCCCTTGTGTTCACTGACCCGATATAATAAGTCATTTTCTAACACAAAGTGGGGTCCTTGTGGCATGGGCTGACTAGTGCGTTGGCCGTTGACGAGGACTACTACATTCTTAGCAAATTTAAGGGAATCGTCATTCCACTGTTCCCTTCTAAATGATGCCGGTGTTTGTCTGAATTGAAAGCTCAGATCTGAGAGAGGGTCTGGGCTGACCTCAAGGGGCAGAGAAACCTCCCGCTCTGGTGAGGAGCAGACTGACGACATATTAGTCTGCAACGTACCAGGAAGCTCTCCATCCTCCTCGTGATCGCCCATATCTCTCTCCACTGGCTGTGTACACGGTGTGGAGACAACCTGAGACGGTGGATTCCCATCTGTTACTAGGCCCAATTTCGAATAAGGCGAGATCAGTACAGCACCGCTTTTATTGTCAGACCAGTCTCGCCCGAGAATCACCGCACACGGAGGATTTGGAAGTACCGCAACAACAAGTTTTTTGAGTATTCCTCCGTGGCAGATGAAACACCGGGCGGAATCATAGGCGCGGACATCTCCGTGTACACAGGTAATGCTGGTCTTTGTTTTTAACCATTGTCGCAGTAGTACATAACGGCAATCGACCATAGAAAGGTTGCTGCTGGAGTCAAATAGGGCCTCTACCTTGTGGCCGTTTACAATGACCTCTCCCTTATGAGCCAAAGCCAGGGGGTTTGAAAGTGCACACAATCCCACCCCCTCTCTCCATTCACATTCCGCCTTGCCCCCGAGCGAGGATCGCACCCGCGGGATCGGGGACTCTGGTGCAAACTCCGGTTTATGTTGAGAGGGCAGTTTAAGAGGGACGTAATCTCTACGGCGTCCACTTAAAGACCGTTCAGCCCTCTCAGACTGCGAGACTGCCCTGGTTGTTTCAATGAGCTCTATGAGCTTGTTTATATTTGAAAATTCTCCCCAGGCCGGCTGGGTGAAATGCTCTGGCAGGCCATTTATAAACAGCAAACATGCCACTTTCTTTACTATCTGATAGGTGGAGCAATCAGCAGGCCTTAACCAGCCTGCCACCTCTTCCCAGAGAACGTCTAGTTGTTCTCCAGTAGCCCGTTCAGGGTCAAACCTCCAGGTTTGTATTTTCTTCACCTGCTGGCCCGGGGAAAGTCCACTTTCCTGTGGGGCCTTAGCCCCCGTGGGAAGGACAGCGCTCTCCTCCGAGAGAGCATAATAAGTCCCCATCGTTTCCCCCATAGAGACCAGCCCACGTCTGTGTGTCCCCTCGACACTCTCCCTATTCAATTTGGGTGCCCCAGAGATAGCCAAAGGGAGCGGAGTCTGCACTGGTTCTTTCCGAAACCCGAGACGCACTCCCCACCCGAAACCTCGGCCCAGGTACTCTCCCACCTGGACATGATTCAGGTCCGGTCCCGTTCTCTTCAGGGCTTTCTCCATCTTGCCGACTACGCCACTGTCACAAGAACGACCATGAGACATCAAGAAGGTTTGGGGCAGCCACCCATTTAATCGATTACGGCTGCAAAATAGGTCAAAACTGGTATACATGTTCATTCAACTGAGTCCAAAACAGAACTGACTTCTTCAGGCAGTATGGCGGCTTTTAAAGGCCAGCTAAGGAAGTGACGTTATCAGCCCCGGAACCGGAAGGAACGTCATTGGCTGCCCCAGAGCTGGGCGGGATTTCCCTAGAATGGTCTGCAACAGATTGAGAGGGAAAATTAGTACACTCCGCCACCCCCTGGCCTGGCATGGAATTACCTGTATTTAAGCCTTTTGGCTGTCTCCTAAACACACGTGTGTGACACGCTTTGTGCCCATATTTAATCCACAACTGCATGGAGGAGGTATGCTGGATGAGATCTACTGCCTTACACAGTGAGTGAAACTAATAAAAAATTTCCACATGTTTTTGCATTGCACCTCTCTTACTTTAAGCCATGCCTGTCAAGCACCTTTAACTCTCATCATTTGGTTGCGGGGTTGTGTGCTTTCAAGCAAGACTCAGATAATCATGGCTTCTTTTCTCTCACCATACTTTGACACTTATGTGAAAGTCCTTTTTATCTTTTCTTCCCTTTGCTCTAAGTTTCAGTTTTTGAATGCTTAAGTATTTTGTCTTGCTTTTGTATTTGTGCTCTTTTTCTTACCTCATTCTTCTTGAACTGGGATTTCTGCCTTTTGTATTATTATAAATCTTTTTGCCTTTTATTATTGATCTTCTGTTGCCTAACCTCTGTTTTGCCCTGGCTTTCAATTTCTGTCACTGCCCTAGTCATAAATCTGAATTCACCCATAAAATGCATCTTATGGTGTCACTCTATTCTGAGACTGCAGGAGTGGCTTTCCATTTGGCAGGAGGCCACTTCGGGCCATTGCTATGAGATTCTCAGTAAAAACAGTGACACATATTAAGATTGAACACTGTGTGTTCATTAAGTATAAGAAAAGCAAAAGATTAAAGAAATTCTGCTACATTTCTTTTGATTTTGATTTGCATTTTTGTTTTTGAGTATTAGTTTTGTTTTGTTCTATCTGGTTTCCCTGATCCTGCCTATATTCCAACTTTGCCTTTAGTCTATTTTCCACCATTACCTAGTTATTTTTGATATATTAAACTATTGGTATCATTACACAATCAGATGGAGGGAACAGGGGTGTGTGGCTCCCTTAGATTATATTGAAGCCATGTGAAATTGAACCAGTATTTGTAAACAGGCCAAGAATGTTCAGTTTTACTCCAAATGCTTACATTTGACCCTTTGGGATTGCACAAATAGTTACTTCTTGGTCAGGTCCAATTTAACTTTTAATTCATGAAGGCTGACCACAAGGGCTAGCCCAAGTTTTGCCAGTCATTGCAAGGGCTTTCCTAATCTCAAGCATAGGGATTGTCAAGGTTAAGAACTGGCCACCCATTGTGAAGTTTTAGCATTTTCACTCCTGGTTCTAGGTTTAAAAATCAGGTTGCTCTGGCTTCATTGTCCTTTCAAACTTAGAAGATCCTAGAGCAGTTTGTAAGATTTATGGTTGTAGTGGTCCCCGACTATTAATTCCCTAATGTTGGATCAATTATGTCTCATTTTATGTTTGTAGATCATGTTAGTAGATTCTGCAATTGAGTTTTACTCCAGATATTTTGATCAAAAAAATCTTATTAAAATAGAACAATTACTGTAATGCATAAGGATAATTGGTATTTTCTAATTGCACTCCTGTCAGGATACAGTTAAATCCTTTCCCACTTAAAAATGATGAATCACTCATGCGTGTATAGGTATTTTTAAGGCGGGAATAAACTAAAATGAGAAAAAAAATCATCATGAACTCTATTTCACCTCAGAATATACTGAATAATTATAAAGACATCTGTGCCATACGTAGTCTGAGGGACTGGTGTTAACATTATGAAAAGATTGCAATGTTGTCCTAAAAATCAATAAATACTTTCCAGTGTGATTTTATTGTGTTTTCCAAAATGACAATACGTTTCACTTTATAATATAAACTACATGATGCAAAAATGAAGTCATTTTTATGATGAATTTTTTTATAGAGCCAGTTATGTTACAGTTAAGGAGATGCATTATAAGGGCATCTGTACATGCAAAAAAAGTACATTTTATTTTTGACCTTAACAGATGAACCAAAATGAAAAATCCATAAAATTGACAATATGGTTTTCATATGACAGAGATGTCTTGTATGGCCGCACAACCATTTCATGTTAAAACTTCATTAAAATATAACCCTACTGCTTTATGATCGACACTCCATTGTGGATTACTGCTAATGAAGAAAATAATTGAAGAGGCTTTGTTAAATGACATGAGTAGGGTTTTGTTGTGCTTCGTCTATAATTACATGTAAAATCCGATCTTTAATGTTTTTGTAATTCAGTTTCCTCTCTCAAGGATGAATACTCTTTTTGAGTTATGCTATGAGACGGCTTTAGCCTGTAAAAACAGTGGTTTCCAGCCTTAGGATAAAGACTGTGTATTTCAAGGTCTATGTGCACAGATTCCTCTAACCACTCATGTCTAGCCTCGGCCTAAAAATACATTTGTATGAGCAAATATCGAGGATACAAAAATGATGTGTTTAGTAAAACTATCTACCTGCATCTATCTGCTTATCTATGTAAAACAGGTATATACAGTATACCATATATAGAGTGTGTTTAGTGTAAATCATCACAAAAGTCAGAAAAGCGGAACATTACTCCTCTATAAATATAGAAAGCCTTCAATGACTGACAGCATTCTAATGCCCATTTTTAAAGGGCACTGAGCCAACAAGCAAATCACTTCTATAATCTCTCAGATCAGAGCTAAAATATTCCAGATGAAAGCATCCTACTGTTACCAAAAACTCAGCTGGAATAAAGAGGCGCTCATTAGTCATTGCCACCTGCTGTTCACAGAATGCAGAAGGGCAAATCTAATGAAACATCTGATAACTTCACTAAAATAAAATTGCAGTAAACATTGCTAGTTGCCCTAAACATTTAACCTTCTGGAACATTATCTCAGTGATTAAGTAAGAACATACATGTAAATAAGGGTAAAAGACATGCTTTGAAACAGACTAAAAATTACAAACAGATACAGTGATGCAGGCAAATAAGCATGTTCTTTGGCTTCTTTATTATTATTATTGGAAAATGTATTTATTGGCATCCCATTGCACTTATGATTACAAATAGCTTTTTTGACACTTCTACAATAATTAAAAAAGTGAGACGAAAACAACATTTATTTCTATGCCACATTATCATAGAGGATATAGCTCAAAGTGCTTTATAAGATGTCAAAGAAATACTTACAAAGAAAGCTAATTAAAATTAGATGAGATAAGACGGCTAGGAGGATACAAAAAAAATAAGATATATTGAAGAAGGTGCTGTGATTTTCAAAACCTTAGAAGTTCTATTTTTACTGTTCCTTACCCACAACTTTCCAAAATGAATAGAGAGGAAAAACTTGTTTTTTTTTAATGGATGGATTTTTGCATTACATGGTTGTGTCTCTTTTGTCAATCAAACAAAGTACATTAGTACTTTTTTTTTCTCTGTGTGTATTCCATATATTTTATTGCTCCTTTTTGATGGTGTTGAAATACGTAGAGTTAATTTCTTTAATTAGTTTCTTGATTTAAAGTTGTTTTCACACACCTAAAAATATTTTGTGCCTTGGTATGCCAGCATACTGTTTTCTTGTGGCTAATCGCCGTTTTGGATAGTGGTTGCATACTATATGGTTGACATCCCATTTACAATTTCATGACAACCAGAAGTTGTGACACATGACATGATCGTTGTGACAGTATAAAGGTCAGTACTACTCACTTCCTGGTTGTTGAAGATTCTGGATACAAAAAAGAAAAATCTTTTGCAGTGGAAGTTAGTGTTTGTGTTTGACTTGCAGGTTCTCCTTGGGTTTTTGATTTTTGGCTTGCGTATTGTGATTAGTAGTTTTGTAAATATTGATTTTGGTATTGACCCTCATTAGAATATACAACTTTGATATTGTCTTGACCATCTCTTGGTCTTGTTTACCATTATCCCCTGTATATTTCCCAGTCAGACAGAACGGCAACTCTGAATTTGCCCTATGAAGGAGTGGCATCCAAGCCAGGGATGAGTCCATACTACTGCCAAGGTAGGCACTGTTCCTGTATATAGAGGGGTGGGCAAAGGTAGGTTTACAGTTGTTAGTGTGGAAAAAGACATGCAGGTTATGCTTATTACAATAGCTTTATTAACTGGTATTGTGTATAGTCTCGTAAATGCTCAAATTGCCAGCCTTCATTATTTACAGATTCTTGTAGTCTACTTGTTACATTCGAGCACACTTTGGCACAGAGTTCTTTATTGTCAGTTTCTTGACATGCAAATCATATGCTCCATAGTACATGGTTTTCATGAAAAGTCTTTATCTTTGACAGCACCCCAAAAGAAGAAGTCCATTGGGGTGTGGTGTGATAATTGTGGTGGCCATTCCACTGGCCCTCATCGACCTATCCACATATCCAGAAGATAAATAATACAAATAAATAATAATACAAGAATAAACTCTGGTTTCACGTACTCACAACTGTAAACCTGTTTTTATCCACCCCTGTATATACTATGTACTGTGTACATACTGTATATTGTGACTGATCATGTTGTGCCTTTCATCTCTGGGGCTGTGTCAAAAGCACAATTTCAAGCAGCAATAAATATGAAAGAAGCAAACTGTCAAATAAGTAAGGTTTACCAGGGATCAGCTGCAGACAGTAGTGTGTAAGGCAGTTATTATACGATGTTTGGAGGTTTTAGAGCTGTCTCACTTATGTGCTGTTCGGTTCTCTCTCTCTGCCTCCTGTTCTGCTCCAGCCACTGCTCTGGCTTCTTTTCACCTTAATGCTCCCAACTGAGTTCTTTTAATTTGAAGGTTGAAAGGTGTCATAAGGCAGACAACTCAGAAGTTGTCAAGTTTGCTGTGTGCTTGAATAAAAGCTCCAGGTCTGACTAAAGCCCTAATATCGTTCCTTCAAAAAACAGAATACAGGGATATTTGCCCACTTCTCTCCTGTCTGCTTTTCTGTGCAACTCAGAAGCCCAAAAGTGACCATATACTGTATATACAGCATGTTTGTATGCATGCTTGTGTGTTTATGAATGTTTGAATTAAGGTTGAATTAAAAAGAAAAATAATGATTTATATTAAATGTGCATATATTTTGAGTCCTTTACTTTGATAACAATGCATACCACCTATACAGTGGTGTGAAAAACTATTTGCCCCCTTCCTGATTTCTTATTCTTTTGCATGTTTGTCACACAAAATGTTTCTGATCATCAAACACATTTAACCATTAGTCAAATATAACACAAGTAAACACAAAATGCAGTTTTTAAATGATGGTTTTTATTATTTAGGGAGAAAAAAAATCCAAACCTACATGGCCCTGTGTGAAAAAGTAATTGCCCCCTTGTTAAAAAATAACCTAACTGTGGTGTATCACACCTGAGTTCAATTTCCATAGCCACCCCCAGGCCTAATTACTGCCACACCTGTTTCAATCAAGAAATCACTTAAATAGGAGCTGCCTGACACAGAGAAGTAGACCAAAAGCACCTCAAAAGCTAGACATCATGCCAAGATCCAAAGAAATTCAGGAACAAATGAGAACAGAAGTAATTGAGATCTATCAGTCTGGTAAAGGTTATAAAGCCATTTCTAAAGCTTTGGGACTCCAGCGAACCACAGTGAGAGCCATTATCCACAAATGGCAAAAACATGGAACAGTGGTGAACCTTCCCAGGAGTGGCCGGCCGACCAAAATTACCCCAAGAGCGCAGAGACGACTCATCCGAGAGGTCACAAAAGACCCCAGGACAACGTCTAAAGAACTGCAGGCCTCACTTGCCTCAATTAAGGTCAGTGTTCACGACTCCACCATAAGAAAGAGACTGGGCAAAAACGGCCTGCATGGCAGATGTCCAAGACGCAAACCACTGTTAAGCAAAAAGAACATTAGGGCTCATCTCAATTTTGTTAAGAAACATCTCAATGATTGCCAAGACTTTTGGGAAAATACCTTGTGGACTGATGAGACAAAAGTTGAACTTTTTGGAAAGCAAATGTCCCGTTACATCTGGCGTAAAAGGAACACAGCATTTCAGAAAAAGAACATCATACCAACAGTAAAATATGGTGGTGGTAGTGTGATGGTCTGGGGTTGTTTTGCTGCTTCAGGACCTGGAAGGCTTGCTGTGATAGATGGAACCATGAATTCTACTGTCTACCAAAAAATCCTGAAGGAGAATGTCCGGCCATCTGTTCGTCAACTCAAGCTGAAGCGATCTTGGGTGCTGCAACAGGACAATGACCCAAAACACACCAGCAAATCCACCTCTGAATGGCTGAAGAAAAACAAAATGAAGACTTTGGAGTGGCCTAGTCAAAGTCCTGACCTGAATCCAATTGAGATGCTATGGCATGACCTTAAAAAGGCGGTTCATGCTAGAAAACCCTCAAATAAAGCTGAATTACAACAATTTTGCAAAGATGAGTGGGCCAAAATTCCTCCAGAGCGCTGTAAAAGACTCATTGCAAGTTATCGCAAACGCTTGATTGCAGTTATTGCTGCTAAGGGTGGCCCAACCAGTTATTAGGTTCAGGGGGCAATTACTTTTTCACACAGGGCCATGTAGGTTTGGATTTTTTTTTCTCCCTAAATAATAAAAACCACCATTTACAAACTGCATTTTGTGTTTACTTGTGTTATATTTGACTAATGGTTAAATGTGTTTGATGATCAGAAACATTTTGTGTGACAAACATGCAAAAGAATAAGAAATCAGGAAGGGGGCAAATAGTTTTTCACACCACTGTATTTAGTATTTCAGTAGCCAATCCTGAATGAGTATATGTTAGCAATAATGCTTTTATAATCTACTCTCTATATATAAAATCCTAACCCCAAAAGTTCAATGATTTTGTGCAACGATTTTATGTGACGTTTTTGTGTCACTTTTTTGTCACTCTTTAAATCGGGCTTATTTTAAAACTTACATGTAAATGTTTGGTATCATTCTTTTCAGAATTTATCAAACTTTAATGTGATGTTGTAAGATTTTCAGATTCTTATTCCATTTTCAAATTATAAACTAAAAAATATCAAGAACTCATGTCCCGCAAGATGAGACTTTGTGCCAAAAGATATAACCACGCCCGGGGCCGGAAATAAAAGACAAAGAGTAGGACAGCTGCTGTACAGGCTTTTAAATGTTCGAAGCACCACATAAGATGCAGATCACACGGCACGGCAGCAGCAACAAGCCAGCAGCTGATCGAGCAAAGAGGTCAAAGAAAACTATTTGTTTCCCATTGTATCACCGTTTAAGAGGGGGTTTCGGAGGAGCAACTGTGTCTCCTTGGGGTTCACAATGCAAACAGCAAAGATGCGAAGTGGTTGGCGCATAGCGTATGCCAGGGGGGGTTGGCGAGTGAAGCGACCGGGGGGAACACCCTAGTTTATTATAAACTTAATTTTCCATTAACTTGTCATTTATAGTATAACATTTCTTTGAGTGCACTTCTGTAAATTTCAATGGCTTTACAAATTTAAATTCTCTTATCTGAAAAATGAAAGTGCTGAATGCCATTCCATGACTAAATACTGGTTCTCATAAATATCATCCTACAGTCAGCAAACTGTGTCTTTGGGCCTTGTTGATTGTTATCGAAAATAACAATAATAACTAACAGAGATGAATGAATTTTTGTAATGTCTTTTAATAGACATCCATCCCGACTTTTTAGAACTTGCTTCCTGCAGGCTTCTCGGCAGCTTTATTGATGGCAGAAGAAAAACTGTAGATGGTGTTCCACACTGTATCAGGTCACACTAAATCACACACCCACATCTATCTAGTTTTGTCCAGATTGGTGGCTATAAAAAATGTAAATGTATATCTTTGAGATATTGGAGGAAAGCAAAAACACCTGAAAAAAAAACCCACCCAGGCAGTAACCAGGCCTAAAACTGGAATTCTGACTCCTGGGCCTGATCTACAGAAGCACTAACCATTGTGCCACCCCTCTTAATATGTTTATTTTTCCAATTAATTTCTTGTAGTTTTGACACCGGTTTATGTGTAGATAAGCCCACGAGAGTTAAATTAAGTACATAGACAGCCATAAGAGGACCTGCATGTCCTGTTCCCTTGCTAAGATATTGTTCATTTGATCTCTGTCTTCCTTTCCATTCTCTGGCAGCTGTAGATGGCTTAATCACTCTCATTTTCACTTGGCACTTTTTAATTTTCCATGATCTACTTTACCTAATGGTTATTGTTGCCTCCTTGCACAAAAAGTCAAAAGCGTATTTTAACTACTGCCCTTACATTTTTACAGGGCTTACTGTAATAGACTTCATTGTATCCATTATGTCTATTGTCTGCATTTGATTCATGGAGGGTTTAAAATCACCAAAAGGTGCTTGAACTGAGAGTTTGTGTAATTTTATGCTAATTATAATTGAAGATTGGCTTCAGAGCTCTGCTTTTCCAAGTAGCACTGTACAGCACAGTCATAGTCCTTTGAAAGACTTATATACTGGTCAAAAAATGAAGGGAACACTTAATCATCACAGTTTAACACCAAGTCAATTTAGCTTCAGGGATATCACTCTGTTCAGTTAAGAGGTATAAGAGATTGTGAATCAGCTTCACCTGCTTTGGAGCAAATGACAGTGACAGCAGGTGCACTGGAGAGGCCACAGCAAGACAACCCCCAAAAAGGGAATGGTTTTGCAGGTGATGGCTTAAGACAATTGCTCTCTGCTTATCCTTCTTGACTGATTCTTCTCTAGTTTTGTGTTTTGTTAGTGTCCTTGTCACTACTAGTAGCATGATTCAGATTGCACAGGTAGTCCAGTTCCTCTAGGATGCATATCCATATGTTCATTTTTGAGCAATGTATATTCAGAACTTGCCTCACTATAGATTCACTCCTAGTGTGGTTGTATAAAACCAGCCCACATGTACTGTAATAGCTGTTGCTTATTATGTGTTATTAAACAATCCCAAACCTATGTATTTTTACACATCACATTGTTTAATGCCTGTTACTAAAAGATCCAAGGTCTTTGGTTCAAATACCATGTAAGTTCTCCCTGTGTCTAAGTGTTTATTATTCAAGGTAGACTAACATTAACCTAACATACTAAAGATGCGCTTGTTAGATTAATAGACGAGTCTCTGTTGGCCTTGTGTGAAAGTAAGAAGACCCTAAAATGCATTAGACCCCCTTCAGGGTTGATTTTTACTTTGTGCCCAATGCTGCCCCTGGTGCCTGAGACCCTGAAATTAATTAGGTCTGTTTAAGAAAGTTATACATTGGTTTGTATATTACACTTTATTCAGAATGTTCATTTTCCAACTGCTTTTCCAGAACAACCTGTGACACCATGGCAAATTTTAAATCTTTGGTAAGTAGCCTACATCAAGAAAGACAGCAGACAGAAAGACGCTTCATAATTATTATAAACTAGCTGTGTAAGGCTGTGGTGTAAAAAGCACGGGGTCCTAGAAACTATTAAAATCGTCAGAAAAAAAATTGAAATGTCGAGATGTCAGGTAATTGAAAGTTTCTTCGGAGGTTTCGTTTTTCCAGCGTGCTCGCCTTGCTTGTGTATTCGCTGTGGGAGAAAAGTAAAAGGGATACCGTTTGCCGATGTGCTCACTTCACTCCTGTATTAGCCACTAAGCGAGTGACTCTTTCTTCGGAGGTTTCGTTTGGCCAACGTGCTGGCCTCGCTTGCGTATCCTTGGAGGTGGAGCCCTTAGCCCAACTCCACCTCTCACTTCTGGGCCAGACAGACAGACACACACATCCATGTGTAGACGTTTATATATGAGATAATGATAATAAAATTAATAATAAACTATTATTTTGACCATATTTCAAGGGAAAACCATTGAGTGAACTGCAAACATTACAACCAAAAATGTGCTGTTATATTTATTTAATGTCTCTAAATGAAAAGGTGAGTGTTAAAGTTTATGTGAGTATGTACATGTGGCTAGTACATGCCTTGCCTATTTTCGCCAAGGTATACAGAGCTCCATTTCCCACTGAGGCACTCTAATACTAGCAAAAGAAGACACACCATAAATCTTATCAACATCCACAGCACATGACTGTGCAGGGGTCATCTACCATATTGTGATTTCTTCTTAGACAATTCATCCTTCCAAAATGTCATTAAAAAGTCATCTGGGATAGTCCAGCATTGTTGTTGCAATTCTAGAAAACCTGTCCTGCTTGGAATTGTTAATATCTAGCCCGAAGACAATTTGCTTTTTTGCTAAGGAAGACAGTTGTTTATGACATGTAGTCTTTTCTTTTTAGAAACATGTATATGGAGATCTCCAAGAGTAAATTAATGTCTATCTACTCTATCTATCTATCTATCTATCTATCTATCTATCTATCTATCTATCTATCTATCTATCTATCTATCTATCTATCTATCTATCTATCTATCTATCTATCTCTCTCTCTCTCTCTCTCTCTCTCTCTCTCTTTCTCTCTGTTTTTATCTAGTACTCATGCCTTGCATTAAGCTGCTTTAATCTTGTTTTGTTTTCTGTTCTGTTTAATAAACTGTGATATGCAAATTAGGAACATTCATGTATAAGAACAATGATCTAAACAGATTGGCAGCACTAAATATTGGCAAAGACGTTGAAAGGTCTACAGCATATGTGCTAATCACTGATGCACAAGGTACAACTTTAATTGCAGTTTCTGTGCTCATTCTCTGCTTTGATGAAAAACTTTAAGATAAAGTACTTCATCACAAAGCAAGCACTGTGTGGAGTAACCTTAGTTGTAAAACACTACTAAATAACATTTGATAATGTAAGAATAACACCAAATACTGCAACTCAAAGAGAGATTATGTGACCACTGTCAGGAATGCAGGAGCCCATTCCATGAGCAGCATTTACAAGGGAAAAATGAAGGACAACAAAATTGGGCTAAAGAAAAGCTCTTGCTTCTGCCCTTCACCGTTTTGATCAGTTTGTCTGGATAAACTTGCCACATGGTAACCCCAAACTGCCCTACTCCCAAACAACAACCGATTAGCCTGCCAACAAAAAAAGTTATTTTAATAAGATATGTAGAGCCTGTATTTTAAAGAAAACAGAGCACTCATAACATCTTTCAGCAACAGCAGTATGATGGTTCTCTGAGCCTTAGAACCAGCAGGGTATCCATTATAATGCAGCTTCAAAGATTTCATTGATTTTCTTTAATCCTGAAATAGCCAAAAGGATGATATCACTGTGACTTGTGGGTTCAGAGTAGCGAGGTGCTGTCAGTTAAAGCTCAGGTGCTGAGTGTGCACATGGGGTTAGCTGAATGAGGTGTATAATGCAAATTGAAAGCAGCAGAGTTTTAAAATGGAACACAGCACACAAACTACTCTGAGAAATCCAAGGGGTAGTTGTAATAAGCAAGGGAGAGTAACAAAAGCAAAAAGTCATCAGCAAAGAAGCCTCAGGCCTGAGCACAAGTGAGTGAAGCCAAGGCTTTTAAAGAACATCTTAATACAAAATAGAAAAGCAGATTGCTAGATGGATCTCTAAGCAACCAAAAGCTCCATTTCCTAAAAACATGGGACAGGGTGTTAAAAAAAAAGAAAACAAATATCAGATGATGTACATCTTTTGATTCTGAAACTGTCTTTGGAGACTGCAAGCTGTGTAACCTTTTTTCTTATGTCTCCTGAGACATAAACTGTTATGGTACATCATATTTAAAATATAAATATAAAAAAGCTGCTTGCTTTAATTCTAAAGTTGTGCTATGATATCATATTGTACTGTAATTATGGTCAATGGCAGCTGCAATCCATTGAGTTTGGAGTCAAGGCAAAAATTCATGTCTGCCTTTCATGTCTATTTCTGCACCCTAGTAACTTATACTTCATGCTGCGCTGCTAATTGCTGTAAATACAAGTGGTACAATAGAATAGTTTTTATACTATTATACTATATAAGTATTACATACTACTATACTATTTATTGATATATTTACAGTATACCGTATACTGTATTTGCTGTATATACAGTATGGTAGGCTATGAAGTACAGAAAGTTGTTTTTAATGAGTTTCTGAAAGTCAGCATACGTGTAGTGCTTTAAACATTCTCCTTATGTCCACGTGTATTTTTCTACTGTTAATCTTGTTTTCATAGTACATCTTAATGAAGTGCATGTTAGTTAAGTTGGTAACTCTGAACTGGCCCTGTATGAGAGAGTGCACCCCATGATTCACTAGAACCCCAATACACCGTCCCAGTGATGTCAGGATAGGATTCTGTTCTGTTACAAATTAAGAAATTAAGAAAACAGATATATCATCTAAAGAAATAACGATTTTGTTTCCTGTTATATAGACATGCACACACACACACACACACACATATAATATATACTAGCCGTCCCCTGTGGCTCCGTCCACGTAGTAGTGAAACAAAACAGTGAGGAGGGCCCTGTCCAGCTCCCTACTCCTGACGTCACGCTTCTTCCTCCCCTCGGCCCACAGCCTCAGTCTCGGATTAGCATGAATATATATGATCAAGCAAATTATAGAAAAAAACCCAATCTAAATCCATTAAGTAGTTCTCTCATTTGCTAGCTAAGCGCAGGTAAGGTACATGCCCTGAGGCTGATGCATGAGTGAGGAGGTCCCCGCCCCCTTCCCCTCGGCCTGCATGTCTCTTGGATTCATGCAAATAAATCAGTACCGTAAGCGGACTATGATACATACTGCAATGAGAGAAGTCTCAAAATCAACCGGAATGTTCAAGCAAATTATAGAAAAAAAAACAGATCTAAATCCGTTAAGTAGTTCTCTCATGAAACGTGGAAAGACATACAGACAGACAGATTAATCTCGGACAATCACAACAATCAAATTATGTGCAAAATTCAATAATGAACTCAAAAGTAGTGTATTGCGTGTATTTGGTTTGCAAACACTTTAAACAAATAAGGTGCTTTTTAACAACAGCATTCCCTTTACAGAGTAGCAGTTAAAATATTTCTTGTAAATCTCAACTTAAACATTAATGTAATCAAATCAAATATAAAACCAAAGCTATTTGCCACTGCCAGGGCATTAACATTTTATCTAGTTTGTTATAGAAAAACAAGGTACTCTCAGAGTCCAGAGCCACGATCACAACATTATAACAGGCACCTTCTGAGCAACAGCAAGTTAACATTTCTAAATCAGTTTTGTTTTTTATCTGAACAGATACCAGCAGAAACATTTTCATTTATCAGGGGGCAGCATAAACAGTGTATGTTTAGTAGCAACTCTTTGAAGCTAATATTTTTTCCAAAAAACACAGTTTTCTGAAAAGCACACAAAGCAATGGTTTCACACATAAATCAACATAAACTGCCTGTTTGCATGGTGGACTGGCTGTCTGGCTGTCTTTGTGAGACAGGTGCACTGGGGTGGCAGTTGCAGTGAGACGCAATACGGTTTGCACCTCTTGTCATCGTAAGTGTCTGTCCTCCCAGGCGAATGTTACCATAGGTGCATCAGCTACACAAATGTGTTCAACACCACAGTCAGTTGGGGACCAATCAGCTGTGGACTGATTAGCTGATGGCGGTACCTCACTTTCGTTTTCGATCTACATCTCCAGATCACTTGCATCAAAACCGGAGTCCAACAAATCAGAGTCCGATTCGGCGATAATACGTAAAAAGTCATCCATTGATTATTTTGCTTTGAGCATTCACTTTGGTATCTCTCCACATGCCATTTTAGAAGCTGTTTGCTCTTTGCTACTCTTGCACGCGTTGGGAATCGAGGTCAAATCAACAAAGTTAACTTTCCTTCTAGCAAAAGCGTATCGAAAAGCACTGCAACAAGAAAGATCACTGATCTCTATCGATCGCCAGAGAGACTGAGACTTTCAAAATAATAATATTAATAACAAAAACTGTTAATGCGCAATAAAATAATTGTCAGTGTTAATTAATGAGTTAATGCGATAATAACGCGTTAACTTGGCCATCCCTAATATATACAGTATATATAAATACAATAAAAGCGGAATACTCAAATGAGGGTGAATTTTCATAGAAAACAGCTTGTTGTTTGGGTTAGGTTGCTTGATAGTACATTGCACAGTAGTTAGACAAGTAAACAAGCAGTCCAGGCATTACTCAGTGGAGCTTGGACATTATAGTTAATAGTTCATCTTTAAGCAGGTATTAATGGTGCAAATAGCCTGTAACACAAACAGACAGGAAGACCAGAATGGCTTTATGTAAAATTAAATTTGTTAACAAATCATGGGAGCAAAAACTCTACTGTGCATAAGGTCAACCCATCACATGATCTGAGAGATGACAGTCAGTAAATAATGATTGCTTAATTGTCACACTACACCTCAGATGCTCATTTTGATTAATGCTTCCTTGAGCACTAACCATTAGCATTCCTTCATTCATCCATCCACTCATTGTTTGTACCTGTCAGGTTCAGCAGTTGTCTGAATTGCTTTCATTAACTGTTCCTCTTTGTCATACCTTACTTTTTACTTTATCTTAATCAGTGGGCATGTAATTGAGTGGCGCAGTTAGAAGGATCACAGCTGGTACCCACCTTATTGGTGCCCTTTGCTCTGCATGCCTCATAGTGCTCCACAGATCACACAGATGCTGGCATGCCTGGTAGCAGGTGTTAATGTATTTGAATAATCTGGATTTTACTACAGTGTAAGGTGTCAGGACCTCTGGATTTGTGAAAAGATAGTAAATATTATTACTTGAGAATCCATCCATCCATTATCCAACCCGCTATATCCTAACTATAGGGTCACGGGGGTCTGCTGGAGCCAATCCCAGCCAACACAGGGCGCAAGGCAGGAAACAAACCATGGGCAGGGCACCAGTCCACCGCAGCACTTGAGAATCTGCATTTAAATAATTTAGTGTGCCTTGGGCTTGCTTAATTTTAGCATTTTTTGTTCTGCTTATGGTGTTGTTGTTCTTTTCTGCTTGCAGGGCCAAAATATTGTTGGCAGGTGCCTAATTCAGCTTCTGTAGGACTAAATAGGCGAAGCAGGTTCATATTAGGTCATCTTTGGCTGCCTACTAGGTTCATGTTTATGTACAGTACATAGGGACCTACCTCCTACTGTGCAACAACACTCTCTTATGAATCTTAATTATGTGATTTCTCTTGTTTGAATCAAAAGGATCCTAGGATACTTTGTACAGTGCGTACATCTTCATGAGAGTGTATGAGGACTAGAGTCACTGGCTGCAGGGCAACAACATCGTCAACTCCATCACAAGACACACTCACAGTCACTTCAATATACTATATATTCATACAAGACAGATTTAGACTCAGTAATCAGCCTAATTTATGTGGAATATTAAAAAGGGTACCCATAAAAAAAAAATGTAGGCGTGGGAAAAATATCCAAATTCACATTCAAATCTTTGAGTATGGTCATGTAATGAACAAATACTAGCCATACTGTGCTGCCCATCACACCATGCTTACGATCAACAATTAAAAAAAAAAATTTTTCATTTTCTTTTTTTTGTTGGTATGTGATTATAAACAGTTTACGAAACAGATGGAGACAGCAGCAGCACATTGTTGCCCATTTGCTATTTTAATTCAGCCAGGCATCACAGTATTAATGCTGCCAAATATGAAATGTTTGATATCATTTAGGCATATTTATTAGTGTTACTGGCAGAGTTTTAAAAAACACTTCAAAACATGGGCTACCTGCAAGGCATCTATAAACACTATTCATCCCTTTGGAAGATTTAACATTTTATTGTTATATAACAGTGGATTTACTTTGGATTTTCTGACATGGATCAACAGAAAAATACTTTTTAAGGGCAAAGTGAAAACAGATTTCTGCAAATTGATCTAAATTAATTATAAATATTAAACAGAAAATAATTGATCACATAAATATTGTAAGAACGACAACAAAACTAAGAAAAAGGTCTGGCACAGCCACCCTATATATTAGAAACAAAGAGTAAATTATGAGCAAACACTGAATAGTCTTAACAGACTGAGTCCACAACTGAACTGACCATTACAGATAGTATGGCGGATTTACAGAGGGTAGGCAAGAAGGGGTGTGCTTTGAGGGTTGATGCTGGAAGGGAGGTCAGGGCTGGAACCGGAAGTAAGGTCAGGTGGGATTTCCTTCTTAGGGTCTGCATAGGAAAGGAGAAAAGGTGTTAGTGTGCATCGCCAACCCCTGATCCAGTGTATGGGTACATTTAGTCAAACCAATCAACTGCATCCTATGCGCACGTGTGTGACACTATTCGCCTCCTTTAAGTCAGCATTAGGTAGCTGCACCTTTGGAAGCCATGACAGCCTTGAGTTTGTGTGTATTAGTTTTGCACATCTGGACACTGCAATTTCTCCCCATTCTTCTATGCAAAACTGCTCAAACTGTCCAGTTGTATGGGGATCATAAGTGAACAACCTTTTTCAAGTCCAGCCACAAATTCTCAATTGGACTGAGATATGGACTCTGATTGGCACTAGTGGACAATAACATTTTTTTTTTTAATCCATTCCAGTGCAGCTTTGCCTTTATGCTTGAGGATGTTGTTTTGCTGGAAAACAAGTCTTCTTCCATGGCACAGGTTTCTAGTAAACTGCCTCAGGATTTCTGCTGGAATTTTTCATGTATTTTGCTGTATTCATTTTACTCTCTACCATCACAAAGCTTCCAGGACCTGCTGCAGAGAAGCTTCCCATGCTGTTGCCACCATGCTTCTCAGTGGTGATGGAGTGTTTTTGGTAATGTGCTCTGTTTAATACACCAAACATGCCATTTAGTTTGATGGACAAAAAGCTCAAAGTTGGTCTCATCAGACCGTAGGACATTCTCCCAGTTGAAATCCTAGTTTCCTATGTGCATTCTGGCATTCATCAGAGATATTATGTGTAATTTTTTTAGCATTAGCTTTCTCTCTGCCACTGTTCCATAAAGCTATGACTGGTGAAGCACCTGGGCAAAAGTTGTATGTGCAGTCTCTCCAGACACAGCCATTGCAGCTTGCAACTCCTTCAGAGTTAGTTATCTTAGCTGTCTTGGTGGACTCCTTCACAAGTTTTCTTCTTACGCTATCACTGTTGTTATGGACGCCCGGCTCCAGATGGAATTACAGCTGTGCCATACTCTTTCTGTTTCTTATTGGTTGATTTAACTGTAATGATTTGATTATTTTCTTGTATCCATTTCCTGACTTGTGCTATTCATTCAAATTTTCACAGACTTGGTTGAAGTGTTCTTTTGTCTTCATTTTGTAAATCAGGCTATGTAACTGACTCATCACAGGTTTTTCCTTCCAGATGCAAGGGCATTTAGACTCAATCGAAACCAATTGATTACAGACTGGTGATCTCCACTGAATTGGCAATGTGCCTTCTAAAACTAATTGGCTGGAATAGTTATGATTTAGGAGTGCCATATTAATTATCTACTATATTCATTGTTTTTGTCATATTATCTACTATCTACTAAATACTGATTTGAATACTTACAGTATGCAATTAAGTATTTTGTGTTTCAAATTTGTAATTAACTATGCCACTTTGTAGAGATCTGTTTTAATTTTGACGTTAGAGTATTTTTGTTGATCAGTATAAATAATTTTAATCCAATGAGATTCAAAGGTGTATAACAATAAAATATAAAAACTTTCAGTATGTGAATATTTTTTACAGGCACTGTATTAGTCACCTCTTTCTATGTAAAAAGACTAGTAAAGGAATTGGTGAAAACAACACCTGCACAGTTTTTGGTTGGTCAAGACATTAAAATGAATTAAATAGCCTTAATAATATTGTTGTAATTCACTAAACCACTATGTGGTACTGCATTGGTACCAGGAGGATAATGAGGGGCATGTGCTGCTGCCTGGAGTAGGTTTACCCAGATATGGCAAAAAAACTATGGGTGGTCACTGAGAAACCTGGAAATATTTGCCATGGGTTACACCTGAAGAAATGGTGGCCCTGGGCATAAAATCCCCATCTGATGAGAGAGCCATTGAGCTAAAAGATAGGGTGAAGTAGTTAAAAAGAGTTCAGCTGCTGGGAGCAAGTAAGGCCAGTACTAGAGAAGGTGAACAAGGGAATGTAGTATGCAATGGGTATGTGGAGCAGCTACGTCGCTTGTAGTTAGGGACCTTGTTGTACTTTAGTTTTGGAGTGCCCTGAGGATTAGGTGTTCTTGCTTTACCCTCTTTGTATAGTATTTACTTTCTCTCTTCCTGTTCTGTTATTATTTCTTCTTTTGTGAACAAATCTCCCTTTCATTTGTACATTGGTCTCCAGTATCTTGATTGGGTTCAAAGTCAACACTTGAGCATCCCATTAAGTCCAGAAATTTAAAGAAAGGATTTTTTTGTGGTACATATCAATAAGTGATGTTGCTTTAAAAACTCTTCTCTAGCAATCTGGTGGTGCATCAGTTGCTCCATGTATGGAACCAATGTAGGAAATATTTTAAGGTAAAGACATTGCTCTCAGTTGTGTTAGTGCACTTCAATTATACATTTAAATCTTTTTTACCCTACTTAGTATTTAATTTAGTTACAGCACTGGTATGGGACTCTTTACTCCAATGCTGATGCCTCCAGGGTCGAACTCCTTTACATGCTCATTTGAGGTATACAGTAACTTGCCAGGACGAGGGGGACAGTCGCTGCTAATTCTGTCTTCTCCTTTTTCCCTCACAGTGCTGAGAAATTGCCCAGTGAGGGCAACTAGCTCTACCCCATCCAGTCCAACCACCATAAAGTCTGGGCATCCCAGGAAAAGATGTCTTTTATAGCCATAACAAGCTGTTGAATGGAGCTTCGCTAAGTCAGACCTCACCCAGCCTTTCTGAAGCCCTGGATCAGGGAAAAACACAAAGACGTAACTTTATTTCTCCTTTATAAAGTATTTTCTTTTAATTTGGAGAAGAATAAAGGGGACAACCTGGTTGGAGTATGTTATGGTGCTGGGGTGATGATGAACGTTTAGATTTGTGCACACAAAAGTACTGAGATTTAGGCCAAATAGCCACAATCAAATGACTGGCCTTATTATTTCACACCTTAGATTGTAAGTCACGCCTATGATCTTGACCACGAAATATCATGTTGCAATCATAATAGAAGTTTTGGCAATGAGTTCCATTTCCCTAGGATGTGCAGTAGCTTCTAAAGCAGGAAAATCTGGAGTAGTGAACCCTAGAAAATGTAGGAGCTCCATTTCAATCATCTGATTAGCAGATAAACAATTCTGCCTCAATTTCAATTATAAAAATACATGCTGCTTAGGCCTTCATCTGTACTTGTGAGTCTCTTAAGGGTATTCTTGGCAGTAAAAATATGTAAAATGCCTGGGAGAGTCCCTGGTTTGTAGTGATATTAATAACGTGTCATACTGTGAGATAGTGTAGGCATAAGATTAATCTTTCCTGCTCAACATCAAAGTGACATGTGTCATGCCAGCTGGTTAGTAGATAGTAAAAGGTTTTGTCTTTTATTTATTGTTATAAGAAAATGCAGGGAATTAACATGATTACAAGCAACATAAATTCATAAAAATGTAATTAGTATTATTTTACCAAGGCTTCTGAGAAATCCATAAAATTATAACCTTTTAAAAGGTTAGCATTTTTTCTTTACATGAGACATGTTCCAGCTGCCAGCAGAATTTACTGAACTTGACAAGGAAGTGTTTGGTTTTCTTCAAACATCTCCTAACACTGAACTTATCATACTCAGCAAGCCAGCTCTGGAGATCACATGACATACAGCAGGACAGGCATTAATAAGTGGCTTCTCTGCTGTACAGTTAAATCATATCAGTGCTGTGACAGGCAGGAGAATATGTTTGTATCTGAGGCTAGCTAATGAAAAAACAGACTTTAATGTCGGTTTCGCTAATGTAAGCCGTTGGCAATGAACATCTGTCTTGTGTGCGGATTACAGGTTGACTTTAGATGCTACTGTAAAGTAATTTTCCCTTGTATGTTCACGCATATCTGTGCATTTTGCATGTGTTTCAACTAAAAGCCATATATCATTATTGATGCTTAATTACTTTATTAGAAAGTGCCATGACAAAGGTACACTAGTTAAGTATAGAACCCAGGTTTTCATTTTTCAGGTTGTGAAGAGTCTATACAGACACTTGCTAGGAAAATGGGAGCTGAATAAAGAAAGGGACATGAAAAAGGTGTGGTATATATGGAATTCCATGAATCTGCTCAGGTGCTTCAATCATTAGGGTTGCAGTTAACTGAGGCCCATTTCAAGACCCCTATCACCTCAATTACGTTATTGTGGTATTGGTTGTGTAACATCTTTTCTGCCTGGAGTAAGAAGGTAGATAGCAATAAGGCAGGATCAGGAGATGAAGAAAGCTTAAGGTCAAAAACCATGTAAGGGATTAGAAGCCATAAGTCAAACTGAAACCAAAAGAAAAAAAAAAAAAACTTTGTAGACAAAACAAGCAAAAATCCAAATTCCCTAAAATACTACTGAAATCACAACCCTCACAGCAAACATTTACTTGAATATCAAGAAATTCAAACACTGTGAGTAGTGTTCCACCATCTTATATAGGCAGGCAACGATGACATAATGTTAGACCAGTAACCGACATAACAACTGTACAAAACTATCAAAAATAAAGCAAATGTTCACTAGAAAACTTTGTTGACAAAACAGACAAAAATGGTAATTCTCTAAAATACTATTAAAATCACTACCCTCACAGAAGAGTTATTAAATATTGAGAAATTTGGACACACTGAGAATAGTGTGCTGCCATCTTATATAGGCAGGGAGTGATGATGTAATATGACCAGAAATCAACGACTTTAAACAACTTTGATAAAGCGCGCAAAATGGTGACCTTTGCTATCTAAAAAAACAAAACTAAATAATCGTATGGAAATATCATAGAATAATAATATAGTGTAGAATTATTTAAATGTGCAAAATATCTACCGAATCTGAACCAAAAGGGTGAAAAGTAAGATTCACAACAACAGCTATGTTCTTTGCCTTAATTTTGTGCTAATGGTATCTCTTAAACTCAAAGGCTGCTGCTTTGCCTCCATATGTATGCTTCAGCCTTCCAAAAGAAGCCTATTAACAAAATTTGTTTCATTCCAAACTCTAGAAAGAGGCTTCATAGCATGCACTGACCCAAACAAAGAAGTGAATGTTTTTAAATTCAAAAACCCTGAAGTGGGTGGGTTTAAAATCCATAGAAATCTCATTGGCCCACAGTAACAAAACAAAGTTCTTCAGTATTTAAAGATTTATTACAAGGATTCAAAAGGATACTAAAAGAAACAAAGGCAGGCCCAAAAATGAAAACGTGAACAAGTCCAAATCTGTAAAACTATGAATACAGTAATCCCTCCTCCATCACGGGGGTTGCGTTCCAGAGCCACCCGCGAAATAAGAAAATCCGCGAAGTAGAAACCATATGTTTATATGGTTATTTTTATATTGTCATGCTTGGGTCACAGATTTGCGCAGAAACACAGGAGGTTGTAGAGAGACAGGAACGTTATTCAAACACTGCAAACAAACATTTGTCTCTTTTTCAAAAGTTTAAACTGTGCTCCATGACAAGACAGAGATGACAGTTCCGTCTCACAATTAAAAGAATGCAAACATATCTTCCTCTTCAAAGGAGTGCGTGTCAGGAGCAGTGACTGTCACAGAGATAGAGAGAAAAGCAAACAAATCAATAGGGCTGTTTGCTTTTAAGTATGCGAAGCACTGCCGGTACAAAGCTGTTGAAGGCGGCAGCTCACACCCCCTCCGTCAGGAGCAGACAAAGAGAGAGAGAGAGAGAGAGAGAGACAGAGTTTGTTTTTCAATCTAAAATCAATACGTGCCCTTCGAGCTTTTAAGTATGCAAAGCACCGTGCAGCATGTCGTTTCAGGAAGCAGCTGCACAAAAGATAGCAACGTGAAGATAATCTTTCAGCATTGGTTTTTTTTAATTATACTTTTGTTTTGGAGGATTTCAAGTTTAGGATTTTGCATGCAGATTTTTTGTTAAGCTCTCTTGTTTATTTATTTGTTTATGATAGATAATAACAGTTTTTGTTTCATTATTAATTTTATTTTTTCCCTTTTGGATATTTTTCCTAGGCTAAAGATTATTATCATAATGTGTTTCCATATTATTTGGTCATTTTTAATTTAAACAATTTGTTGAATTTCTTATATAATTAATACATTTAATAAAATATTTTAAGTATTGTGTGCACAAAATTTGTATGATGATTTTGGCTCTCCATTTGGATTAAATCAGCACAATAAACAGGGGAGATGGTAAAGTGTGGGTAACCTAGCAGACAGTGGTGACTCTTTAAGAAAGAAAGAACATGCCCTGGAGCAATCAAATGAGGCCAACCAAGTCCTGCAAGTCAGCTACAGATTTTTTTTTTATTCCTGAGTCATGGGCGACTCTCCCACCAGAAAGGAGAGCTGGGTCAAAGGCTCACTGGCAGAATAAAGACAAGAAAAGGTTAAAGTGTGTGTGTGTTAAGGGCAAACAGACCTAGGAGCTGTGCTTTTCTGTTCTATCATTGTCTTTTCTCACTTTTGTTTTCCCAGTGTTTTTCTTGTATTTAACCCTCATTTTTGTGTTTTCTGTTCTATAATAAATGCACCTGTCTGTGAGAAATCAGTGCCTTTCAGTTTGTTCTTAGAAAGGAGAAACACCAGGAGATGTAATGCTTCTTGAAAGGTTGTGAATTTCTTGAAACCTTTATTTTCAGTAAATATTTTGTTTTTTAGAGGCATTGCTTAGCAATAAATGCAGAAAGTGATGGGCTTTGAGATCCAATGAGTGCCTAACAAAGCTGAGCATGAAATGATGATCGATGTGCAGTGCAAGTAGCTTTTAGAGGTGTCCATGTAACATGAGGGATCTGAGTACAATCCACCCAGCAGCAATAGCTTTCTATATAAAGTATACAGTATAGTGTAGTACATATTTCTATAAATGTGTGGGTGTTCATAAAATGTTTGATATCTCACTTCATTTTCTAAATCAGGAATACTAACATATTGTTTGATGCTCAAAATGACTTATTCCATAAGGATCGTAGGTACAGGAAGTCCATGCAAATGGATAGATGTTTATGTTAAAAATCTATTGGACATCATGAAATTACCATTGTCTCAAGTTTTAAGCATGAATTTTTCTGAGCCTCACTGAAAGCTTACTCTTGTTCTTGTAATAAGTTCTAAGACTAGCTGCCGTGTAGTGCTACAGTGGTTGCAGGCCATCAGTCCACACATGTTCTGTGTAATTATTTAACAACTCTCTTTAAATGTGTCATGCATACTTATTTTCCAACATTTCCAGCCATATTTTACAGGACTTGACAAAGAAGTGTTTGATTTTCTTCAATCTCTCTTAAAATTGATCTTATCAAACTCGTGATTGCACTGATTATCACATGGCATACAGCAAGACAGGCAATAAAAAAGTGGCTTCCTGGATATACAGTTAAATCACATTAGTGTCTGTTCACACGTACTTGGAGGTTGCGTAATGAGGTTGAAAGAAAGGAAAATGTCCTCTTTTGAGCAACAATTCAACATCTGATTTTGACAACTTCTAACAAAATATGGTAACTAGCACACTACAGATGTTACAGCAGGCATTTGATAGGCACACAAAATACACTGTATATATACATTTTAATTAAAATATACTCTTCACATATTATATACATATATATATTGAGAGAGAGAGAGAGAGCGAAAGCTTGTGTATATCTATAGTGAAGAGGTATCTGGCAAGAGCACCACCAGTGGAGTTACCTAGAAATCTCAATAAATGAGACAGAATGACAGACACAAACTGATGGGGACAGTGAAACTTTGTGAAAGGATAACTCACTGAGTGCAGAAGGAGTGGCTCACCAGAAGTGAGACTAGTAGAGGCACCAGTACAAAAGGGAGAAAGATGGCCACTTATGAAGAGGTCTAGGGAGATTAGTCAGGGATTCTAAAGGCCACATGACCCAGCAGATTTCAGGGCCACTTGATTTGTTCAGAGATGCAATGAAGTGCTGGCAAGACCTACTGGAGAACAGGTGCAACCAGAACTACCACGGTGACTGAATTAAAGTAGTGCCACCATATCAATTCTTTTAAGGGAGTCAGCATCTGCTGTTAAAAATTACGGCTGCGCAGGGCTCAGGGGTGCTGTGACAGTGGGGACTATTAGGTGCTCCTATGGTCTGGTATCCCAGTAGCCAAATCAGGCTGCCCAGCACCTTGGCTGGAAGTGACCCTTTTATCGTCAGCTTATTCAATACTCGATCAATCTTCTGCCCCCAGAAGTCAACCTTAAATCTGGTGCCATCCAAGCTGTGGCAGTTTTTGAGAAACTAGTCTCATTCAAAACTGGTTCCTACATTGCCTCCAGTGCTGCTGGGATAGGCAATGGATGTCCAAAACCCTTGATTGTATTAATCATGGTTGAAAGTGTTATGTTATTTCTGCAATGATAAATGAAAGGGATAAAAGTGGAAGTGTAACTACTCGGTTACATTAACTTACAGAATTGTTCTTCATCTTCTTTGTTAACACCATTTTAAGACTTACAGCATACATGATGTGATGGATGGCCGGGGCCCATGCCCCATCATATGTACCAGGGGGGCAAGGGTGGGAAACCCAGTATCTCCCCCTGGATGCTAGATGGCAGCCTCCCTGGGTTGCAGTGGTGCCTTGGACTCCCCCAGGGCTTCATGGGGGTTGGAGTTCTGTGCAGCCCTGTTGGGTTCCGCAGGCGCCGCCAGGGGGTGCTGCAGCAGGAGCTGCTGGCCCCTTGTGGTTTCGCCACACCTGGAAGTGTTGGCAATCAAATACTTGGAGCAATTCCAGGTGCCCAATAAAAGGGGCCAGCAACCACCACTCAGCGGCCAGAGTCGGGTGGAGGAGGAATGGTGGTGCAAAGGAGAAGAGTGCTTGGTCGTTTATTTGTTTTGGGACTGTGATGTGCCTGTGGGGATTTTGGGGAAGACGTGCCCCACAAGTGAAGAAAATAAATAGTTTATTTATTTTACACGTGCCTCCATGTCCATCTGTGTTGGGTCAGGTGTCTATATAGTGCCTTGTTACAATGAAGAATGCAAAAATGTAAACTACATTTATGTACAAAGTAAATTAAAAAAAATAAAGGCAAAGCTGAAAGTCATACCTTGTACTTCGTTTAAAGGGCCATTAACCATGCAGTGGTTTCTCAGGTGCTGGCCAATCATGTGAACACAGTTGTCTGTCTCATCGGATATCAACATGTTGTTTTTTTTTAGTAACTCACAAGTAACGGAAGTAGCATTTTCCTGAGGAGTATTCCTGAAGAAATGACTTAGTCGGTAATGTGAAGATGAAAGAGATGTAGCCTCCTTCTTGAATTTCACATTATTGCTCTCTCTTTTGTCACTTTGCCTGCCTGTCTCATTCTTAGACGTCACCTCTTTCAGCTGGGCATTTGTGGCATTTAGAGTCTGCTTTGTAGAAGTGCCATTCACATAGAGGGAGAAGGTTGAGCGATGCTTTTGCCGTGCACAGGAGGGTTTGGCCCCTAGGATGGGAATGAAAAGAGGTTTGTCTAAATAAAAATTAGCCTGTGACAAATGAGGAGAAACTCGAAAATAGACGCAGGATTGCACCAAGCCCTTGGGTGACTTAGCAGAAAATTCTTTCTTGCCATCTGTGTTCAACAGCAAAATCTCATTTTCCTTATTGTGTCCTCGAGTTTGACTGCTTTTGTGTTCAATCCTTTCAGTTCCACTACATCCTTCACTTGCAGAGTAGTTGTTCCTGCGAGCTGTCATGTTTACTTTCCTGACATTTCTGCTTTTACAACTACGTCTATAGCACATGTCATCTAAGCAGTTCTCTGAAGTGTGAAAAGATCTAGAATTAAAAGGCGTATCTCCACTGAATTGCTTCAGGCTGGCATTGCCTGGGGATGTGGGTGGCACATTAACTGGAGGAATTAGTCGGCGTGCTGTAATCGTTATCGACGAGAAGCCTTTCCTAGCTCTAGAGGTGCTGGTTTTGTAGTCCACAGGAGCAGAACATATCCCAAGCACATTTTCATTTGAACTTGTCAGGATTCCTGTTGTCTTGAGTTGTTCATTTGGGAGCTGGGGACTCGGGCTGGGTGGTAGACACTCCTTTTTGTTAGGATTATGGGA
Source organism: Erpetoichthys calabaricus (assembly GCF_900747795.2). Lineage (NCBI taxonomy): Eukaryota > Metazoa > Chordata > Cladistia > Polypteriformes > Polypteridae > Erpetoichthys > Erpetoichthys calabaricus. Next base: position 237,663,197 of record NC_041395.2, read on the forward strand.
GTAAATGAAAGCTGATTTGAGTGACAAAGCCTCCTTTTTTTCCAGTGATTTCTCAAGTCGCCTCCCTCCACTGGCTGGCAATCTGCTGTCTAAAGAATCAACATTCTCGCTGCTGGAGGTCTGTGGAGAGGACAAAGCAAAAAAAAAAAAAGAAAGTGAATGTAATACTGATCTTTTTTTTTTTTTCTTTAGTTTTTAAAATATTTTCCGTTTTCATGAACTGCAGTTTAAGGCAGTGATCTGATGTGCTTTTCATTTAAGTGTCTGTATGGTGGATTTCAAAAAAAAACTTTGAAAGAAGTCAGTGTGCCTTTAATTCTACCCTTCCTCACATGTTACCATGGTGATTGCTCTAGGCCGAGAAATACTTTCAAATAAATTGCCAAGTTTTTCAACTGCATTCACACTGAAATATGCCTCCAATAAATTCTAATGACATTTTAAAAGTAAGTGCCAAGGTTGTAGGACTAGAATTCTGTTAGAATTATCTGTTATATCATTTCCAATTAGGTGTTAAAATGCTCAGGATTTGTAAATCATAAAACAACTGCCTCTGCTGCTACTGAAGAAAGACCCAACTAAGCAGTACTTTATTACTGTGTACAGTTCCTGTCCTCTGTTAGCCTCGTTTTATCAAAATAAATTGACAATGATCAAGGTCATTGGTTTTCTTGACTCATATCTTTAATTCTGATTATTCACTTACTGTTTCTCTGAAAAGACAAATGTCCAATCTGTTTCATTTCTTCCTGCCTGACTTTCACCCTGCATCAATGCTGCTATCAATCATACTTTTTATTTATGTATCTCTCTTTTCTCTCCCAAAGTATGAGGCTATATACAATATGTTCTGCATATGTATGCAATGTGAAGTTGTGAAAAGCTGGTGCTTGCTTGCCAAAGTGGCACAGGGCAGGGTAAAATGCGAGTGTCATACTGGCAGAGAGATAGAAACTAGATATGCCAGTGTTGGGAGGCAGGGGCTACTAGAATGGCATAGACCCTGCCAAGTGTGCTGCTCTAGAACTAAAATAGGTAGGAGAATCCTAGCAAGAAAAAGTGGACTCCATGGACACTAAGAGACAGGGAGTCCTGCAAGGGCCAGGGTGGCTGATATTTGGTGACAGTTTCCCTAGCTGAGGAGTTGAGACTAGGATTACCCATTTATAGATAAGGATGGCATCAGCAGGCGCATTAACTTTAAACTGGTGGTTCCTTTGAGAAATTTGGATCTTTATAGATCTCTTTTGGATCTAAATAGCCATTTGGAAAAGTGGTGATCCAAATGGAGTAAGGATTTATTAAACGAGCACAAAAAGGAAGATTTTCTAGTGTGATGTCCTAAGGGCCAGGCAAGGTCAAGCACAAAGTCTTCATATAAAAATTAGTCGACTCCTAGTCTTTTTAATTCTGTGAGGCCAGTACAAAGTTCAAACATTAGGCCATATACATTGCGATTCTACATGTTTCTTTAATTTGTTTTTGAAAGTATCGATTTAGGGTGGCGCAGTGGGTAGCGCTGCTGCCTCGCAGTTAGGAGACCCGGGTTCACTTCTCGGGTCCTCCCTGCGTGGAGTTTGCATGTTCTCCCCGTGTCTGCGTGGGTTTCCTCCCACAGTCCAAAGACTTGCAGGTTAGGTGCATTGGCGATCCTAAATTGTCCCTAGTGTGTGCTTGGTGTATATGTGTGTGTGTGTGTGCCCTGCAGTGGGCTGGCGCCCTGCCCAGGGTTTGTTTCCTGCTTTGTGCCCTGGGATTGGCTCCAGCAGACCCCTGTGACCCTGTAGTTGGAATATAACGGGTTGGGTAATGGATGGATGAAGTATAGATTTAATTATTTTTCTTTTCCCTTCTGTATTTTTTTGTCATTTAGTTTCAATTTCTAATTTTATTTTACAAGTTTAAAATATTTTGGACTACTGTATGCCAAATTATTTTATCCTCTTATTTTTTTATTTACCACAATGCAATTTAGTCACCACTATTTTGTAATTCTTCTGTTTGAGCATGGTCATCAACATGTGATCACAATCGCTGTGGTTGATGACGCCAGAATTCATTGCAATATAAATATGACGGCAATCGGCAGTTGCATTATTTCTTGGTGAATAAGAATTGTTAGTTTTCACTTTTATCCTGACCAGTTGTTTGATCTCAACTTATGACTTTGTTTTGCTCTGTAAAAATCTGGATGGCTTGGTATTATTGATCTTCTCAGTTCTGACCCCTCTCTTGCAATCTGTTTTTGATGCTCACAATAATTCTCTTTGTGCTTCAGTGTGCCACGGCACAATAACATCAAATGTGGAATTCCTATCCGCCTAAATAACAGCAAAAAAAAAAAATCACAAAACGGAAAATCACAGAATATCACAAAAAATGCTAGATAACAAAATTAACAGTAATAAATCTGGCAAAAATTAAATGAAGTAGTTCAGGATGCTACAAAAAAGTGTTTTTAATAAGGGTTCATAAGTGGAAGGAAGAGACTAGAGTCAGGATAGAGTGACAGGGAGAAGCAGAGGTGAAAATGGGTGTAGGTACTGTGGGCCGGTGACGTGCGGTGAGGTTCATGGCTGGTGAGGCACTGACTCCTTCAGAGTCAGATATACAAATATATTAACCCCAAAGAGTAGCTCATTCACTATTCAGATGGCAGCATGCACATTGACTACTGGTTATGTTTCATATCTCATCAGCATTCTTTACACACACACATACTGTAGTTAAGGTACATATTTGGCTAAGAAAGAACGTTACATTTATAGCAGTGAGAGAGAGCGGAGAGAGCACATTTGCTCTTCCATGTGCTCTAAATTTGCTGTTGTAATTCCACAATTCACACTCATTCAGTAAATATTAAAGTATTTAGTGATGTACAAAAAAATGATTTCAATTTTGACCTTAATTGAAATATTTAGTTGTTTTTAAAAGCTTTCAATTATAATGCTTTAATCAATTTTAATGCAGATCGTTCAACAAAAGGATAACAAGAAAAACAAAAGAATATATTATTTAAGGTCAAAATTTAGTTCTCCCTTAGTTTGCAGCGAACTTTTTAGCTCCAGCATTGGTCTTCCATTATTTATCACTACCTGTTTTGACTGAAAGTCCAGTTTTAAGCTTAGATATATAATCTTCCCTTTAAGCAGTCAGTCAGAACAAAAAATAAAAATAAACGGACCACTGCAGTGCATTTAACTTTCTGATATCTGTAACTTACTGGCGCCCAGAGCCTCTGCGTAGAAGAACAGCAGCAACAAGCACCTGTTGGGCTTACATCTGCCCCCTTCAGTGCGGCACGGTACTGTCCGCCTCACCTTATGCCTTTTCACTGCAGTTTTATATCTGATCAGCAAGACTAAATATGTCACACAAATTTATTAAAGATATTAGCCAGACTGTGGAAGGTCAGGGTGTATAATAAACATGTCTGCAAACATTACATTGGTGACACACAGAGAAGCAGCAACAGGCACACGCCAATTGCATACATCAATCCAGTGTGTGAGGGACAGCACAGTCCTAGGCTTGGCTTGGCTCATTGCTGTCACACCTCGTGTTTCTCGCCTGTATTTGAACAGGAAATGTGCAAATTCAGCGATTTTGACTATAAAAATGATCAAAGTTATTGGAATCATACTGAAAATAATTTTATAGCACAGACCAGTGGACAAATTTATTTTATGTTATCATTATTAGTTTTGGACGGCACGGTAGTGCAGTGGTAGCGCTGCTTCCTCACAGTAAGGAGACCTGGGTTTGCTTCCTGGGCCCTCCCTGCGCGGCGTTTGCATGTTCTCCCCGTGTCTGCGTGGGTTTCCTCCAGGTGCTCCAGTTTCCTCCCACCTTCCAAAAACATGCAGGTCAGTTGCATTGGCAATCCTAAATTGTCCCGTGTGTGTGTGCCCTGCGGTGGGCTGGCACCCTGCCCAGGGATTTGTCCCTGCCTTGTGCCCTGTGTTGGCTGGGATTGTCTACAGCAGACCCCTGTGGCCCTCTGTTAGGATATAGCAGGTTGGAGAATGACTGACATTATTAGTTTTTTTTTCTTTTCATGATGACTGCCTCCTCTGACTGCACGTCCATGCTGTGGGCAAGCTGCTCCAACAGACAAAGAGAGGCAGGATTTCAAAACCCATTAACTAAGTTCACCCTTGCTTTGTATTTTCCTTTATGATTGCAGTTTACTTGGCATAATTCCACATGTGACATCATGCCAAGTCCGTCATCATGCCAAGGGGTTCAGATTCTAAAATGGCTTTGTTTATTCTAAACCAAATAACACACTAGGGAGCATCACAAAACAGACAATGCAAAAATCTCAAAGGACAAAGCACAAAAAATCCCCCAGCCAGGTTGGAAAATGGTTTTCAGGAGCAAGGTAACCAGTATGATGACACAGAACTGAGTTAAGTACCACTAGCCACCTCAGTAGATAAGAGAGATCCACACTCACTGTATGAGAACATCTCTGTAGGCAAGTATGGAAAGTTTAAAAAGCCACCAAACCTCATAAGTAACACACAGCAGCAGGCGGTCTCTAAGTGAGAGGCCCAGGCTGGTTTAAAGGTGAGACAAACAGAAACAGTCTCCTCTCCGGGAACTTTGGGGCAAACAGAGTCAAATAATGGGATGAGTGGGACTGTGCTACTCATTTTAAATATTTAGTTAAAAAAACACCATAGGTATGTGGCTGGGAAGCAGTCTTGGAGACCTGATGTTTCAGACGGGACATGCAGGTGCATGTACACCAAAAGCTTCTAGACAGAGAATGTAGTCTGGAGTTAAACGATGATGTCTCTGATTCTAGAACTGATTCCATGTCTTTACCTGGAAGTGGTCATCAGAGGGGTTAAACAATGACTGGGCCAGTGACCCAGTGTGAAGCGCTAGGGTGAAAGTTCTGAAGGATCATTAGTAGGAGAGTCATAATGAGACAGTACTGTATAATTTTTTAATGCATATTTTGTTCTCTTTCCTTTCTGTCTCAGTGTTGTGTTTCTTTCATGTTTTCACATTGGTTTATTTTACTAGAATTTGGAGATTTATCATAGATTTATTAATGTATTTCTCACCTGTTGTAGCATGTTCTTTAATATGTTTTCCTTTTTTATTTTTATTCATATCTAGTATGAATACATTATCAATTATTTAATCAGTCTTCTCAGCTTTAATGTTTTAGTGGATAGGTATTTTTTAGGCTGGGGGTTTAGTGTTTTATTCCTTTCTCTTGGATGGCCCAATTAAATCGTTACAGTAGCTGGGTGATGCCCCTACAGAGTCTTGGACACATCTCAACAGAATGTCCGATGGAAGCACCCAGCTCCATTATGGTACTTACCTCAAGCGAAACCTTAAACTGCGTTTTGGAAGGCAAGACAGAGATTTAACTTTGTCTTTGTGATAGTATTGGATTTAGTGTAACTGTAGAGGGCAGTGCATAACAGTCACAAATTTTTAAAAAAATGACTCAGTGTGCAATAAAGCCTTTTGTTAAGCTTTACAGGTACATAATGTACCAGTCCAAAAGAAATGAAATGGAAAATGAATACTACATACACAGTAGAGTCCATCCATCCATTATCCAACCCGCTATATCCTAACTACAGGGTCACGGGGGTCTGCTGGAGCCAATCCCAGCCAGCACAGGGTGCAAGGCAGGAAACAAACCCTGGGCAGGGCGCCAGCCCACCGCAGGGCACACACACATACACCAAGCACACACTGGGGACAATTTAGAATTGCCAATGCATCTAACCTGCATGTCTTTGGACTGTGGGAGGAAACCGGAGCACCCGGAGGAAACCCACGCAGACACGGGGAGAACATGCAAACTCCACACAGGGAGGACCCGGGAAGCAAACCCGGGTCTCCAAACTGCAAGGCAGCAGCACTACCCACTGTGCCACCATGCCACCCACACAGTAGAGTATATTTAAAAAAAGAAAATAAAATCCTCAGTAATGCTGTGAATAGATGGAAAGTTTGCATCCTGAGGGATTGGATTTCTTGTAAGTTGCACCAGGAAATGAAAGCACCCAAGGACAAAACAAAAGCAGGGCCAAAGTCAAAATCAGAAGATCAAAAAACCAGAACACAAACTTAATCAAAAAACATAACGAAAATGACTCTGTACTAGTTAATGTAAACCATTGCTAAGCAACAGAAGACAAACTACCAGCAAAAAGAGGGGAGCGACCAAGAGTGTGAACAGATGGTGCCGTAATAATTTAGACATTTTATATACAGACTAGCTGTGCTACCTGTCTAAGATGGGTTGAAATCTGAGTAATTTAATGCAGACCGCAGCATTGTTTACAATAAACCATGTAATGCGTATGTCTCTGTTATATGCCATTTGGTATGGAATTTGTAAAAGCAGTGTTAATGTTTGTGAGGAGCCATCTGTTGACTTAACACATTCAACGTATTTTATTTCTACAAATGTTTGCTATTGCGTCATGTTTTGGAATAACAGAGATATAGCAACTGGACAAACACACAGGCTTTTATCCTTTTATTAAGGTGGATTTTTAGTTATTGTATGTTTTTTTTACTGTGTAGATTGTATTTGGCAGCTTTTCCAGTTGTTTAGATTTATTTTTTTAAGAAAGTTGTTATTTTTTATTCCTGTCTTGTTCATTGTGTATGCAATAAACAGGATGTGTCACATGATTTCAGCTATATATAAGGAAGGGATGACATAAAGTGACTCTGCCGGGGCACAAAGTCCAGGGCTCATACCCGACTCCAAACTGTCCACATGACCCCCTAGTAGTTCATAACCAAGATGGGCACAGCAGTGAGTGAGAGACAACAACCAGGATCCATTAACCAAAGCACAAAGTTCATGTTTATTAAAACAAAGTCCAAATAATAAGGTGTAGTGCAGATATAATAAATAAAGAATTCAAAAAATAATGCATAATAAAAACCAGTGCTCTTGTGAAGACTGAAAATGAATAAATACTTTAAAATCCCATAGAGAAACACTCAGGTTAGGCTCCTTCGGAATTCTATCACGGCTCTCTCTCTCTTTCTCCCCAGGTAACTTACGTGAGTCCTCCCAGCTGGCGGAGGCTCTGACAGCTGAGGTTGCCAACAATGGATTCCTGTTCTAACTGCCGTCTTCAGCATCAGCTGAGACGCACCTTGCCAGCCCTCCACCTTCCAATATGCTCCAACTCACTGCCTGGATCCCTGGGAGGGTCAATCCAAGTCCCTGCACCAATGCCACTGTTCAGCAGGGACACCCATTGGAGCACCATAAATTGTGCAACCCTCAATTCCTCCTCCCCTATTCTGCACTTAACTGAACTCCCAAATTTTGCTTTAGTGTCTCTATTCAGGACCAATATCCAACTATTCAGTTCTCCCTTGTACCACTTGGATTCTCCTTTTTAAACTGTTGACAGGTGCAGAAGCACAATCACACACCCTAGAGTACTAACAATGTAATCGGCCAGACCATGCGAATCAGAACGTGAATGTATGAACTGCCTCATCAACACTACTGCACTATGACACATCTGCATGCTGTCCCCTGAGTTCCACTGAAATGGATTTTTTCTAAAGATTTGTACCACCACAGTCCTCACCTTATGACAGTCTTCTTATTACTTTATTCCTTGGGTGGAGAAACAAACTTTTAATTTTGTTAGGCTAGCATCAGGTTGCGTTTTCATTTTTTTGATCTTCTTTCTGCCTTCAACTTCTGATTTCTGTCTTCCCCTCGGGTTTGGGTTGCCTGAGCGTTTGTTTATTTTTGGTTACATGCCTGACTTTCTCTCACTATGTTTCTTATCTTACAGTTATCATCTCCTGGTTAATTTCCCCTTCCTCACAATAATCCTCAGGCTTTGTATCAATCACAGCAGGCACGACTTTACCCTGTACAAGTATGGTATGTGATGAGGAGAACAAGACCTGAAAATTAAAGAAAACACAGAGACACACTGGCAGAGGTGGATTTCTTTCGTGTGCTTGCTGGCACTGGAAAGGGCCTAAACAGAGAACTACATGAAACTTCCTTGGAAGTTGTTTATTTAAACAAACATGCAATCATTGAAAATTTTATGAACCAATAATTTATATGTGCTGTAACGTACACACATTTGTCTATTATATCCAAGAACAACATATCATTAGTCCTGAATGCTGTAAGCAGGATGTGTGGCAACAGTTAATTTTCTCTACTGCCGTGCCAGTTCAAATTCCACCCCAGACACAGTGGATTGTAATCTACTCAATAATTTCTAAGCAAATCAGGCCTCAGGTAAATGTCTTATCTCTGAAAAATTATGCAAAACACTCACTTCAAGCGATGCGGGGGAGTATACTGTTTTTTAGAATTTAAGAAGCGCAAGATCTGTTATCATTTCTGCTTTTGCTGTAAAGCAAGTGCTGCATGAGGCAATAAAATTAGAATTTACCTTGTATTTAAGTACGTTTCTGTCAGGAAATCCATCTGTGCTTCTGCCACTGGAAAATGTGATGGAACTGCAGTATTTACCTGCAAACACATCTGCTGAAATAAAAGAGGAAAAAGCCTGTTACATTCTGTGCAAAATTATAGTGGAGCTACACATTAAGCACTATAAATCATATTCTTGAAAATAAGGAAATTGCCGATGCCTTAAATGAACTGTCAGTCATTTTTTATTTATTAGTCTCAGACAGTTGGCAAACCTTGATTATGAAAGAAATTGACCTATGCCAATTTGAGTGTCAAGTTACTACCCATATTCTAAAGCCGTTGTACAATAAAACAGGTGTTTTATCCATCCATCCATTTTTCCAACCCGCTGAATCTGAACACAGGGTCCCGGGGGTCTGCTGGAGCCAATCCCAGCCAACACAGGGCACAAGGCAGGGAACCAATCCCGGGCAGGGTGTTTTATCTACACAATATTTCAAAATTCTAATAATTCTGTGATGCAAGTTATGGTTGAATTACTTACATACTTAGCTATACACTGTGACTATGGATCTGAAAGCAGGAGATACACTGAGCAAAATTATCCCATTTCTACTATCCTTTAAAACAAAACGCTCAACATGACTAGCATAGAATACTTTATGATTTACATTTTTTAGTGGTAATGAGTAATAATACAATGCAATACGATGTAATGGTGACAAATACTCAGACGCATTGCCCTCCATTTCAAGATTCTGCACTTGATTCAAAACCTGATTATGGTCTCAGTATAGACTGAGCATAATCCATACTTAATCCAGCCATTCTGCTTCCCCCTACTCCCCCAAAGGCCTGTATGTTATAATGAGCAGGAAATCATAAAAATGGTCCCATGTGTACGTGTTTGTGAGGGTGTGTGCATGAGTGTACCCTGGAATCAACTAGCATGCCATGCTGGCTTGCTAGGATGATACAAATAATGCAGGACAGGTTCTGTATTTCAGGAAATAGATAAATATCAATTCTCTCTCTCTCTCTCTGTCCCTTTAACAGCCATTTTCCAGTTTCACGTAGTTTGGCAGCTTGTCCCCCTGTAAATCTTGGGGGTGTTGGAGCAGAAAAATGTATAACCCTTCCTAATGCCAAACTTCTTTAGTCATGTTTTACAATACATAAGATGGAATGTAACTTTTTTTTAGCCTGAAAGTCATAGTGGTGGAAAATAAATAGACAATAATATATTATTGTTTATTACATTTAGTACTTAGTGATACAAAAAGAGAAAATTAAAGTGAACGCAGTTAAATCTGCCTCCCCAACGTAAGGTTTATGATGGTTATAACCAATATTATATGAAAAACACTTTCATGGGCTGTGAATTAACTAACAACTTCTTTGTATATATAAAAAAGTAATTTAATAATATACAGGAAGAAAATATGAGTCATCCTGAAGCAAATGGCCCACAAAAAGGAAATTCTGTCAATGACAAGATATCCTGCCCCATGTAATCCAAGACACCAGCCTGGCTCAATTGTGCAGCAGACAGCACAACCCCATTTCAAACCATCTCAGTCAAGATCATGCATGAACCTGAACAAGTTGCATCCAGCCAATGTATTTTGTTTTACATTCCACCACATCTGTTGACTATAATGGGACTTGTGGCTTGTTTGATCGTATATGAACAAAAAAAGGAAAACAAAAACAAAATATTCCCCTTACTCCTGTCTACTCCATGCTATGTCTCCTTTCAATTTGCTCAAATAGCTGTGATTATTTTTCTTGAATCTGAGACTTTCTGCACAGATTCTTGCGTGCAACTGAGTAGTTATTGTGAAAAAGATAACCACTATTGTGGATGTTTCTTCACCACCTCACTCTGAGACAAGGAGTGTAGGAAACCTCCAAACCAAACTGCTTGCTGTCAAAGTGCTGCCACATGCGTGCTAATCAAAACATTCTAAGACTTTGTCAGTTATACACTTGAATGACATTCAGGTAAAATTAGGTTGAAGGGAACTGCTTATTAGAGCTCTTTGATCACATCTCGTGTATCTCAAAGGGGACAAAGAGGTCAAAATTGCAGTCTTACCAATGAAGAGTCAGGACACCTGTCCATTCTTCTCACTGTAAGACACACTGGGCACTCAGTTGGTGGATGTCAGCTGTCCTTCAAAGAGATGCTGCTTCTGTAATATTCTATTGCTCCTTAGGCCATATAATGGGATCAACTTTCTTAATTAAATTATTATTTAGTGGCATCTCTCACCTCCCTTTCTCATTTGGATCCTATTAACAGTAGGATTAGTCTCTCTTGCTGAACCAATCTATATAACAAATGATGATATTTTCAACAAAAACATTGTTTAATCTTAGATATATTGATGTTATAGTCTTCTGCTGGAGTAGAAGTTACAGAATAACAGCATGAAGGAAGTGTGGGATGGGATGAAGATCATCACTGGATGCAGCTCGAAGCGGGGTGACACCATCGAGAGAGACATGGAGAGAGCAAACCTGATGAACAACTTCTTTAACAGGTTTGACCACCCTAACCCACTCTCACCTCGGAATACTGCACCCTCCACCCATCTTTCTGCTGATACCAGCATAGGAGAGAGTTCCCCCCACCCACAATTACAGCAGCCCAGGTAAGCAGTGGGTCCAGATGGAGTATCGCCACGACTGCTGAAGGCCTGTGCATTGGAGCTAGGGAGTCCTCTACAGAGTATCTTCAACCTGAGCCTGGAACAGGGGAGAGTCCCGAGGCTTTGGAAAACATCTTGCATCACCCCAGTCCCAAAGTTATCATGTTCTAGTGAGCTGAATAACTTCCAGCCAGTCGCTCTGACGTCACATGTGATGAAGACCATGGAGCAACTGCTCCTTCACCACCTGAGGCCACAGGTCCGCCACGCGCTCGACCCTCTGCAGTTTGCATACCAGTAGAAGGTGGGAGTGGAGGATGCCATCATCTATATGCTACACCGATCCCTCCCCAATTGGACAGAGGCAGTGGTGCTGTAAGAATTATGTTTCTGGACCTCTCTACCGCCTTCAACACCATCCAACCTCTGCTCCTTGGGGACAAGCTGACAGAGATGGGAGTAGATTCATACCTGGTGGCATGGATCATGGACTGTCTTACAGACAGACCTCAGTATGTGCGTCTCGGGAACTGCAGGTCTGACATTGTGGTCAGCAACACAGGAGCGCCACAAGGGACTGTACTTCTCCGGTCCTGTTCAGCCTATATACATTGGACTTCCAATACAACTCGGAGTCCTGCCACATGCAAAAGTTCACTGACAACACTGCTATTGTGGACTGCATCAGAAGTGGGCAGGAGGAGGAGTATAGGAACCTAATCAAGGACTTTGTTAAATGGTGCGACTCAAACCACCTACAACTGAACACCAGCAAAACCAAGGAGCTGGTGGTGGATTTTAGGAGGACCAGGCCCCTCATGAACCCCGTGATCATCAGAGGTGACTGTGTGCAGAGGGTGCAGACCTATAAATATCTGGGAGTGCAGCTGGATGATAAATTGGACTGGACTGCCAATACTGATGCTCTGTGCAAGAGAGGACAGAGCCGACTATACTTCCTTAGAAGGCTGGCGTCCTTCAACATCTGCAATAAGATGCTGAAGATGTTTTATCAGATGGTTATGGCGAGTGCCCTCTTCTACGCGGTGGTGTGCTGGGGAGGCAGCATAAAGAAGAGGGACGCCTCACGCCTGGACAAACTGGTGAGGAAGACATGCTCTATTGTAGGCACGGAGCTGGACAGTTTGACATCTGTGGCAGAGCGACGGGCACTGAGCAGGCTCCTGTCAATCATGGAGAATCCACTGCATCCACTAAACAGTATCTTCTCAGTATCAGTATGCTGCTGCTGGAGTATGTGAATTTCCCCTTGGGATTAATAAAGTATCTATCTATCTATCTATCTATCTATCTATCTATCTATCTATCTATCTATCTATCTATCTATCTATCTATCTATCTATCTATCTATCTATCTATCTATCTATCTATCTATCTTCTTGGAATATGAGTCATGTGTGAGTACTCACATCAGATTTTCAAACTTGAAATGATTTTTTCCATGCCATACTCATTGCTGATTGGAATCATCAGTTTTGACTTTGGGGTAGCCTTCTCCTGAAGGTTAGAGATTCAAGATTCCAGAGACACTAGAAGAAGTCCTTGGTGGAAAACTTCAGTGGTTCCTGGAAGTAATTTCTTGCTGGAACTTAAAGTGCTCAATTGACAGGTGAAAGAGAGATTAGGTGTAAAGAAAGATAAATATCTAGCACAGGAGTGGGCAGAGTTTTCTAGTGGCAGGCTGACTTGTTAATAATAACAGTGAGCCATATAAAATATTGGTGTATATGTGGACCCAATCAATCTAGTAAGTGTTACGGACAAACATAACTTTAAAGAAAATGGCTGTCCCGCATGTGCACCTGGGGACCTCCTTCTTGGCTTTGGCAAGGTAAACAGTTCTACTCCGGGATGAGAAGGGGCACTTACAGTATGTTAATCGTATCATCACTTTCCCCTGTAGCATCGTAAGGCTGCCTAAACAGAATGCCTAGCTCCACAGCCAAGCCTCTGAAAAGATCCCACCCCATTCTGTGGCAATGAGATAAAACCCGGACAACCAGAAAGCCTGGTGTCAGACACTGATCAGCAAAAGAGGAGAACAGAGATCCAAATCCGGAGCAAATTCTAGCTACAGTAAATCATAATAAGAGCTGCATTCTGTTTTTGTTGTAATTAAATGGAGCAACCCAGCTAGCACCGCAACTTTTAGCAATCTGTTTCCCAGCTACGTTACACAGTTTCATTTTAGAAGTTTTTTTTTTCGTAAAAGCTGTTAAGAGTAATGCTCAAACACCATAAACAGAGTAATTTTAAAGCACAGTGGTTTTGTTATGAAACTGTTTGTTTCTGCACAAACTGTTACTATAAAGTGAGATGCTGAACATTGCAACAATTAATTAATTGCAAAGATTTGTGTCTGTTAGTATGCTTCTGTACTTGCTTTTATTAATTTTCATTTTTGAAAACAACTGCTGGCAACTGTATGTGCTCCCAAATGGTGATGGCCATGTCCACAGAAGGCTTGCAAAGCCTTTGGAACAAATCCTGAGAAATATCTGTAGAAATCAATAAAGAATGTAAACTTATTTTTAAGATCACTATTGCACTGGAGTTCAAATGCTTGCAGTTGTAAGACTTCTGGAAGATTGTCCACATTAGCAGCAAAAGGAAATTTAAAAAACCGGAAAATCTCTACTAAAGTCCTGAAAGTAGAATTGAAATTCACAAGAAAGGTTGGCAGTGTGAGCAAAGTCCACATTTCTATCTAATCACTGTTTCCTAAAATTGAGAAAATAAACAGATGTGCCTCTTGCAACTCACTCATACTATTTTAAAGTTTGAATAATAGAGAAGAAGAAGAAAATGTACCAGCTCTATGCCAAAACTGAAATGACCTCACCCTGAGAGCCATAACTGTCCTCCTCCTCTGACTCGGTGATAAAGCATTTGAAAAACACAAATATTGCCCCAATTCATAGTTACGAATGCCACAGCCGGTAAGCACATTTTAGTCCTTGCCTATCCGAACACATGGTTTGAAGTACAGGAATAATCCATTTTGGTCACACCACAACCACAACACATTTCCTGTTCCTCCACCAAATCTCTATTTTTGACATTACATTTCTGAACAGAATTCTTTATACTGATATGTGCACTGACCCAAATTCAGTCAAACTCAAGTCTACAAACTCAAATATTTAAACAATGCACATGTAAGACAAAGGCAAGCAAGCATTTAAAAGCATAAACACTTAACCATATATTTGAGAGGACTGCAGAGTGTCCATATTTGCATGGTAAAAGCTCCTATTTTTGAATGTTTTGAATTACACAGCATGGCAACTTATTACACATGTACCAAGCAGCTGTAGCATCATCTTGGTAAGAACAACCCACAAGGGCTGGAATATTAGCCTTCAAGATCTACCATAAGCCCAATAATGCTGTAGAGCAGGGAGTCAGCTCAAATACTCGAGGCCCACAGTGGCCATGGGCTTTTGTTCCTATCATTTTCTTAATTAGTAAACAAATAATGTTGCTAATGGAACAACCTTCTTTTGTTTTAATGTTTTTTTAAGATTTATCTCCCTTAATTCTTTTTTCCTTAACTCTTTGAGGGCTGAATATTTTTTTGGCCACCAGAGCTAAAGGAGGATCTGATAAGAGAGCGTAGCGAATGCGCAAAGCAAAATACTCCATAGACAACGTTTTACATATTATTAGGGACTTTACAGAATTTCAAAACTCGACTTGATGTTTTTTGGAAGAAATAAGTGGATAGGACTTGCAAGCTTTGTTGGGCTGAATGACTTGTTCTCGTTTAGATTGTTCTAATGTTCTAACTGCTGAATCGGACTCAAGATGTACCGCACTCTGATTCTGATACAAGGGATCTGGAGATCAAAAATGAAAGTGATGTATCAAAATCAGCTGATCGGTCCCTAGCTGATCATTGTGCTGAACGCTTTCGTGTAGCTGTGTGAAGATACTACTGTACATCATTATACGTCGACACCAGCCTTGACAGAGTTAAGCAGTATTTTAACAATAATGGAATACTAACCAAGCTAAGTTGAAACCATATGCACCTATATGTCTGTCCACAATATCCATCCATCCATTCATTATCCAGCCCGCTATATCCTAACTACAGGGTCACGGGGATCTGCTGGAGCCAATCCCAGCCAACACAGGGCTCAAGGCAGGAAACAAACCCCAGGCAGGGTGCCAGCCCACACAGGGCGCAGGGTGCACACACACCCACACACCAAGTCCACAATAGGGACAATTTAGGATCGACAATGCACCTAATCTGCATGTCTTTGGACTGTGGGAGGAAACCGGAGCACCCGGAGGAAACCCACGCAGACACAGGGACAGCATGCAAACTCCACGCAGGGAGGACCCGGGTCTCCTAACTGTGTAACAAATTATATGAAAAATAAATAAATATTTATCAATTTAAATATCTGAATTGGAAAAAGTGAAGATCTGAGAAATATTGATCTGTTCTGGTTAAGCCATGAGACCCTGGGAACTGCCAAAAAATGTAATTCCACATGCAGGGGGAGCCTGTGGACACAACCAGTAGATCGAGAGCCACACCTAAGATCAGAGGTGACCTGGGCAGGGGTACAACACTGCGGCCAGATATGGTGCTATGGGCTGTAGCGGAGATATCTGCATTGGTGGTGTTTCTGAGCCCAGCCGGGATGCCCCTATGATGGAAGGACCGGGGGAGAGGACATGTTCACAGCAATACCTCCCCCGGAACACGAGAGCGAAATTCCCCTGGATTACATCGGGCCATGGGTTTGGAACTTAGAAGCTCCACCCTGCTGGGGCCCGTGGCCACCACCAGGGTGTGTCTGGACAGTTCCAGAGCTCTGGACTTCAGCACTTTCGCCACACCCGGAAATGCTGCCGGAAGAGGGTCAAAGAGCACCTGGAACACTTCCAGGTGCACTACAAAGGAGGCCGCCTCACACCATTCAAGAAACCAGGAAGTCAGGAGGTGAAGAACAACGCTTGCTGGGAGGCGGCAGAGGAGAAAGAAAGAAGAAAGAGAGAGAGGGAAAAGGGTCTGAGCAATATTGTTATGCTTGGTACCGTTTATTGTGTTCTGAAGTGGGGAGTGGGAAATAGAGCTGCCCAATGAAGAAATAAACAGTGTGCTGTTTTGTACTGTACTTATGTGTCTCTGAGCCTGTCTGTGTCCAGGTTTGGGGAGCTGTACAAGCCCCAATATTCCACAGTAGTCAAACTTAAAGTGCCATGTGAGGAAGGGCTAGAGGCAGAGAGGAAGAGAGCCAAGTATGCAGATCTGGTTGCGGAATGCAGAGTGAGCAGGTGGAGTGCAAGGCTCTACCGTGTGGAGGTGGGAGCCAGTGGATTCACTGGTAAACAAACATCATGACTGCTGAGGGATTTTGGGTTATAGGGGAGTAACCTGTATAAAGCAACCAAGGAGGTATTGGAAGAGGCAAAGAAGACAAGCAACTGGCTGTTGTTGAGAAAGCTTTGGGGAGTTAACAACTCTTGAGATAGGGTAGCTGCAAGGAGTTTCAGGGAGATGTCCCTGTTCACTGCCCCACCAGTGGGAGATGTTCTGGGATAAAGACAGAAACATCTTTGGTGGCTCCTGACTCATGACCCTGCAGTAAAAAAAGAGGAACTGGTGGAAGTATCTAGCAGGTAGAATATCATCCTATAAAGACTGAAGTGTCCACAAAACATTTCAGTGTAACTCTCAAAAGAAAGGACAGGCCTGAAAGAATGAAAGCACTAACTAGACATAGAATTAAACAAGGTATTTCATTATCGGCAAGAATTGGCTTCTAAGTAAGAAACAGGTTAGAACGAAAATGGTGGTCCTGCAGGAAATTAATTTGAGCATGTTGATAATCTGTTGGCTCACTTTGTTTGTTTGGCTGCTGTTTGAGAAAAAAAAAAAACAATTAAGGGCTCTTAATTTTAAAAAGCAAGTAATTAAAATTAAGGCAAAAAAGCATGTTGCCTTAGCAGCAGTAATTGGTTACTAATTAATAAAGTGGCTGGAAGAAAAATCTGCAGACCTCCAAAGACCCCCCAAGCTGTCATGGGACCCCATGCTACCTGCAATTCTGGTCTTAACCAAGCCTCCCTTTACAATGAAAATAAATGAAGCAATGAATTTCACTTTGTGCAAACAAAACTTGACAAGTGCTGTACCGTATTTGTAGAAATATCTTCTGGCATGGTTGATAAAGGCTTAAAATGATCACAACTGCAGTTGCAAAATATAAAAGAGTAGGAAAAATTGTTAATTTAATGTTCTGATAATTGTTAACAATGCATTATTGGCACAAACATATGCTGACTGGATTAGCTGTCATTTATCATTTGCACATGCTGTGTTAATATAGGGATTGGATATACAGTAAGATATCAATTCATCAATCCATTTTTAAACCACTCTGTCCAGTTCTGTTTTGCATAGGCTAGAGGCTTCAAGCACAAGCCGGGAACCCATCTTGGACAGTGTGATAATCCACCATTGTGCACACTCTGATATACGGTCAGTTCAGCAACACAAATTAATCTTACATGTACATCTTTGGAATGC
This sequence comes from Erpetoichthys calabaricus, assembly GCF_900747795.2. Taxonomy (NCBI): domain Eukaryota; kingdom Metazoa; phylum Chordata; class Cladistia; order Polypteriformes; family Polypteridae; genus Erpetoichthys; species Erpetoichthys calabaricus. Next base: position 237,680,841 of record NC_041395.2, read on the forward strand.
AGGAAAAAAAACATGAAGTACCTGGAGAAACTGGAAGAACATGGAAGAACATGCCAACCCCACATAGTGACCTTGAAGGTAGTATCCTGACTCTGTAAGGCAGTGGTGCTAACCATGGATGTGCTACCCATTCAGACAAAAAAAATGGATTTAAGGAAGAATATCTGTATTGTAAATTTCTCTGATATATATTAATATAATAGCCTAACCCAATAAGCTGCCGGCTGATTCACCTCCTCGAAATCACTGTGTGATTAATTAATGAATTCACCATGCTACAATATACAGTATGAGCAATCAAGTGTAATACTATATATCTCTTACTGATTTAAAGCTGACAGTGAGAAACAGAACTGGGAAATGAATCACAGTCGTGGACAGGAGGAGGGTCATAACCAGAAAGACAGGAAGAACCAAACAACTTTAGCCAAAACACAAAACAAACTCATGGTCAAAAAAGGCAATGATTCAGACTACCAGAAGAATGAGAAATGAAGCAAAGGTTTGGACTTTAGATTTGCAAAGAATTGAATCCAATTATGGGTACTGTGTTGCATCTGTTTTTATAATGTCACAATAATGATGAAATTGCCGTGCCACACAGAGCTGTACCCTCTGTAAGCAAGATAGGCGTCAGTGACGGAAGTACAAATTGGAGACGTGGTAAATAGATTTAATAATAATAATAATAAAAAAAACTCTTCTCAAGAGAGAAATAAAATTTACTAAACTCAGTCAGAAAGATACTTGATAAGAAAAAACATACTGTAATATTAGCCCCAAGAGGGATGAGAAATAAATTTCACAAACTGATCATTCACAGCATATCTGTGCACTTGCCCTGAATTGGTGTTGACATCAGACTGGAATGCCGGCACAGACTCCACTAAAGAAAAAAAACAGCAGTGGGTAGGTGGACAGTTGGCCGAGGTCTCCAGGACTGCAGCTATATTTTGGACTTTCTCTTGTACAATTTTAATCTCCACCATTGTTGACTGACCATAGTTCATCATTTAATTAATGGACTGATATTGATGGTTTCGTTTTATGTTTAATCAATTTTACCTTGTTCTCTGTGTGTTTTAAGAAACCTGCATTTATATGTGTACCAGTTTTCTATTTAGTAATCTGCATAATTGATGCTTGTATTTTAAATGAAGTTGTTTCACAGTGCTCTGCACCTGCAATCATTGAAGAGCGGTATACAAAAAGCAAATTGTATTGTAGTTTTCTAGTTGTATTGTATTGACTATAGGTTTATATGGTCATTCCTGTCACGTGAATAGTGCACAATGAAATTCACCATCCGGTGCCATGAAGATCTTCTGGTACTTTAGAATATGCTGGTCAATTTTCTCTCATTGCACCATGACCAGGGCGTGATGCAGCATAGAAGGATTCTACACAAAACAAATTATTTGTATGCCTTTCAATTAAACCATATAAGAAATTTCAAAAGAGCGTTCAACTGATCAATCAGAAAACTGTTACAAAAAAAAAAAGAATTTTTTGGTTTTGCATATAAATGTAAATATCCTTTTATTTATGACTTTCAAAGCTGTCACTCTGCAGTGTTTTGTTCATTTTTCAAATGCAAATTTGAGACCAGTGTGGATTAGCTAAGAGACAGCAATTTTTGAGGTTTTTACTGTTTTAAATGGCAGCTGGGAAGACATTCCAAGGCTATTGTCCTTGCAAACAAGACCCCTGATGAAGATGAGGCCTGTTGCTGCGCAACCAACTTTGGAGTCCCACTTTTAGTTGCTTCCTGCAGAGCGACTGAAGCCACCTACGCACTGAAGGCAGTGACAGCAGGGGAGTTCCATGAGAAAACACTTACGCAGGGATTCCACATTTATTAAAAAAAACAAAACAAAAAGAATAATCTTAATTGATGCTATAGCATTTAAGACACTAGCATTTGAGAACTGATGCTGATGTAACTCCTTATTTACATTCTGCATTACAGGTTACTATTTCAGTCAATTAGGAATGAAGAAAATAACCCCTTATTAAACCAGTTTAAGTGCTTCTGGCAGACACTGTTTTTGTATTACTAATTGGCGATTCTTAGTGGTAAAATGCTTTCTTTACATGCCATAGAAATGCTAATTTAACTTAGAAATCATTTCTAACTAATGGGAATGGAATTTAATGAACACAGTACAATAAATGTGCATGCTGTATAAAGATAGCTGATACTGTTTATAATTGCCACAAATAAAAAAAATAAATAAAACATGTTCAGTAAAAATGGAGTTTGTCTCCTGAAGCAGAGAAGACATTTACTAATGTAATAGTAAACTTTTGTTGCCAAGGAAACAGAATAATGTTGATCAAAATGTAAAAGAATATTAAATGCATATTTAAATCTTCAACAGACGAGGGGAGTTCTGTTGTATAATGAGTGCTATTAAAATTTAAAATGAAGGCCAAAGAGTGGCAACACGTACTCCACTCCACTTCTAAAAATAATATCTTCCATATTGGAATTCTGGCTTTAATCTTATTAAAAAGTTTATTATTTCCTAAAGATAACAGGCTTAAAATGAATAAATTAAAACATCATATGGCCAAAACAGATTCTTAAAAAAGAAAGTACTTAGCATACTATTTATCTGTTAAGAAAAATGACAGAAGCCCACACCATTTGTGGATTCTCCCTGTTTATCAATTGCTGTTGACTTATGCAGCTTCTCACAGTTTGCTCACTCAGTAAAACAGAAACAAAAAGCAGCAACTTACCAGAATACGGAGTGTTGTCAATAAGATAAATGGGATAGACGGTGAGAAATACCTTGGACACAAAGTACTTGGCTTCTAAGTTCAACTTTTCCTCGTAAGCCGTTTTTAAGGATTCAGAGCCACATCTGAGAGCAAGTGCCACCATTTCTAATGTCAGAAATGTCATCAGCAACCGGGCTGTCTGTGGCTCATCTTTCAAACAGTGAGGTCTAAGCTTTAAATGCAAGCACACCAACTTCAGGCGTAACTTAAGACAGCTAGTGTTCAGCTTCATGGCACAGCAGCATGAATAATTAAGGGCCAACTCGGCATTCCATTCAGGCGGGGGCTGTTCCACTTCTAATTTGTTTTCACATTTTATTTGCTTTCAGATGCCCTTTTGAAGGTGCCGGGGTTAACAGTCTTCATGCTCTTTTCACACTGTTTTTCTGTCTCACCGTGAGGCAGAGCCTTAATAACAAGGGCTTGAATGTCTGTGTTTTATGCAGCTCATGTCTTCTTTTCCTTAATGCCATTATATTAATGTTTTTTTTTTTTTTTTACCAAACAATAAAAAAGGTTTTTATTTTAAATATGTAATAATGATGTTGTGAAAGGAAAACAGACCTAAATGAACCTTTCAAAATGATTTTATAATTAAAATGCAGAAAAATGTGATGTTTCCTTCAGTAAAAGCTGCAGGTGTTCCTCACTGGGAGTGAAGTAAACTTTTTGTTGAATGCTTAGATGATTTCCTAACTGCATGGTGCTGTAATGGAAAAGGCCACCAGCTTGATCAGACGTTAAGGGTCAAATACCGTGAACTAGAAGGAATGCGTTAATTTGTTAGGACCTGGTAGCAAGTCTCTACTAAGCCAGTCTCCAAGCTGTTCCCAGTTGTGATGTAGTTTGCAGCTCTAGTCCGTTAGCAGCTGTGCACTGAAATTCCTGCCAATTACAACAAGCAGAGGTCTGCTCTCAAGAGCCGATTAAAACTTGGCCTTGAGTTAGTCTCCTGGCAGCCTCTGTTAGTGGAGAAACAAAATGCACCACACACCTTCAACATTTGTGTGTCTTCTTCTTAATTGCCAGTGTGGGCTCTTACATTTCTTAATACTGGGAAAATGTATTTTTCTGACCATACAGGAGTTTGAATTTCTTAGACAGAATTCAAGATTCGGTTTTCTTTTAATCCATAATACAATTGGGCTTGTACGGCAGGTTGACACATTAATCAGAATAACCCTGTCAGACAAAATAAACCTGGAGGCATTTACTGTGATGGATTAGTTCCTTTTCTGTGGCTAGTTCCTGCTTTCTGCACAATGACGTCAGGGTTGGCTTTGGTGCCCCACTAGCCTGAATTGAATTAAGTGGTTTTGAGAATGTGCATATGTGTGTATTTAGGTATGGAGTCAGTTATGTAGAGAAAAACATCAACTTAATGGATTTTACATTACATTCAATTATAATTGTTCTGTTAGGTGGAGGATTAAGTAGTGAAGGATTGCTCAATCTGCCAGGGGTACACGTAGCACCACGGTGACACAGCAAAGGAATGATTGGTATTTATAATGACTGCATATCAAATTGGGATTTGTAAGGACTGTTACAAATGACCCGGTCAGACTACTGCAAAAAAAAAAAATGTTTGGTGAATTATCTCTGTAAACAATTTTGTATATATTTATATGTATCAATATGTTGTGTTAAAATAACTTAACATTTCGGGATACATATCCTTATACATTCGTCAGTTTACTTGTTTGGAAGTTTATCCATCAAGCAATTTCAGATTGGTATATGGTGGCACTATGATACCACAATTTATTTCCCGTATGCAAAATCAGACAGAAAAAAAGAAGTCTTGAGAAAGGTAATTGAGGTAAATATAATACACAAAACAGAACACAAGTAATCCTCTTCTCAGAGCTAGATGATCAACCTTTCATTGCCATCTCAGAAAAACAATATAACAGTACAGACTACTTTGTTCTTGCACAGTGCACCTCACCAAGTGAGTGACAACTCTCAAGACAAAATGCAAGAGTGGATTATGCCACTCACTAAATACACTATTACAATAATTTATATTTGCTATAGTTTTTTTATTTTACTGATAAATGAGTGAATGATTGGACACTTGCATAACACAGGACATATGTAGTAGCAATAGTAGTTGTATTTGTAGTAGTACTGTCATGTATATAGAGTACAGTGAAATTCTTACTTGCATGTCCAAACAAAAGGTAATACTTTGCCACTTTCTGGCACTATGATAAACATATTTAACAAATATTAATGTAAACAACCTCTATTTTCAGTTACAATTCAGGGAGTGGATATAGAGGTGGTGTGCTCCTACAAGTGCTTAGAGGTCCACATCAATGACAGGTTGGACTAGTCTCGCAAGCCAATTAAGTATGCATGCAAACCAATAGTAAATATTCATAAACCAATAGTGTTCACATGTAAACCAATAGATTACACACAGAAATATATGATTTATGGCATGTTTGGCCCCTCATCTCTATATATAATCTTCATTTGGATCTTGATCTTTGTTTGTCCGCGAATGAATTAGAAGAAGAAGCACTAGATGGCAGTAGAGAGACAGCTAAAACATAGGCATTGCATTAAGAATCTCCTCCAGGCTTATACTACTGAACACTGTCGTACTCCAGTCACACCTCAAAACACAGACATTCAAACTAAACAAATTGTTGTGCTTTAAATTAACTAATCTTTATATATAATCTTCATTTGGATCTTGATCTTTGTTTGTCCGCGAATTCCACGCATGCGTAGACCACCTTCCAGTTTAGTACGTTGTTGTTATTCACGGATGTCAACAATGTGCCGAAACGAAAGGGGTGGTGGACAGTGTTACGCTGGTTAGCTCCTGAGGCCTGGTTAGAGAATGAGATTGCTGAAGATAAAAGGTACGTGCCTACGTATGAATGAAAGAAAGACAGTGGGTAAAATGAATGAAAACGTAACAGCACGTTCCGGAAATTATTATTGTTACGTTGTAGCCGGCGAGTGCTGCATGTCTCACAGTTGTACCGTGGCTTGCTCACATGTCAGTGAAGTGATCCCTATTTATGCTTTAAAGAGCCTGGATACCTATGTGTCCCCCTTTTATAACCATTGCTCCGTGTATATTGCCTTACTCTTTGGATTGCCACAAAGCAACCTGCGAGATTGGAGAAAGGTTGCGAAGAGATCGTGAGAGGAAACGACAGCGTCGTGAAAACGAGATGGACTGTGAATGGAGAGAAGCAGAAATGCTCCTACACCACCACATAATTACTATTCGGACAGTGATTCCGAGTAGGCTGTTCCTATCGAATCAATGTCCAAGGGTTTTTTTTTGTAATTTTGTTTCCCTTATAAAAAATCATAATGCTGTGCGACGAAGGGCCCAGTTCACGACTGGCAGCCGCGTTTAAACAGGGAGCCCTTCACAGACAACTGTAACACGCGCAACGTAGTTGGGCGCACATGGCTAGTACTATATAAGAAGGGTCAGAGTTGGCTCTTTTTCCTTAGGAGACTGTGTTCCTTTGATGTGGGAAGTGACACCCTTCACAACTTCTATAACTCGGCAATGGCCAGTGAGATTTTCTACTCTGTGATGTGCTGGGCTGTAAAAATCATGTCAAGAGAGGCCTACTGAATCAACAACCTAATTTAAAGGGCAGGCTCAGTTATGTTGCGCATGCAACATTTTCTTGATGTTAATTTCAGCCAAAATCCTAATGAGCGTGATGAAAACATCTGTATTGCTTTTACATGTCATTAATTTAACATTCTGGAGGACTGGATATGTCCCATGATTACATGTGTGTATATATATATATATATATATATATATCCATCCATCCATCCATTTTCCAACCCGCTGAATCCGAACACAGGGTCACGGGGGTCTGCTGGAGCCAATCCCAGCCAACACAGGGCACAAGGCAGGGAACCAATCCTGGGCAGGGTGCCAACCCACCGCAGGACACACACAAACACACCCACACACCAAGCACACACTAGGGCCAATTTAGAATCGCCAATCCACCTAACCTGCATGTCTCTGGACTGTGGGAGGAAACCGGAGCGCCCGGAGGAAACCCACGCAGACACGGGGAGAACATGCAAACTCCACGCAGGGAGGACCCGGGAAGCGAACCCAGGTCCCCAGATCTCCCAACTGCGAGGCAGCAGCGCTACCCAAGCCCCAAACCCCCAAACATGATGATAAAACCACAGTCCTTGTTTCAAATAAAGGTGCGTTTTTTACAAAAATACATCCGCCCTAACCCGACACAGACAGGCAGAGACATAAGTGCAGCACAAAACACCCTTTTATTCAATGCTGGAGAAGCACTGTTCCTCGCTCCCCAGACCACAGCACCGCACAGCACCAAAATACACAAAGACAGACCTTTTCTTTCCTTCCTTTTCCCAGTCCTTCCACTTCCACTCCTCTTCCGGCAAGCTTCTTCCTTTTTCCTCGTGACTGCGGCTCCCTGAATAGTGGCGGCTGGCTCCTATTAAAGGACATCTGGAAGCACTCCAGGGGCCTCATGTATAAATGGTGCGGATGCAAAAAAATGTTGCTTACGCCCGTTTCCACTCTCACATTGCGATGTATAAAAAGTAAACTTGGCATAAAGCCACGCACATTCTCACTCCAGCCTTAACCTGTGTGTACGCAATTTTTCGGCTTGGTTTTGCAAACCGGCGGCACCCAGCATCAAAGCAGTCCTACTGTTCCTGTGTGGTTTCCCTTTATTTTTTAGATTCACATCCCTGACATGGTTTATCAAATACACTGAAATTAACCGCATATCATTTATTAGTTTAAGGCATCTGATTGCAATCGACCCATAACAATATAATGGTGCATGGATTTGCCAAACTATTCCAAATACCATAGCTGCTTTAGCATTGTTAATCTCAGTGCACCACTTAGAGTATTTTAACCCACTGTATCTGAGTGTGGAATCGCAGCTCTACAGCAGCTGATCGGAAAGAAGATTATCGGGATACAGCTTCTAGTCTATTTGAACTTTCGCCCATACGTCATACGCTTCAGAGCCTTTCCTGTTAGGACCTGGCGGTTCAGACGTAATTTCATTGCGCTCAAAATGCACTCAGTCAGTCCATCAAGTGCTCCCGGTAGAACTGTTTGTAGTTATAAGTCCAGTTACCTCACTTTAAACTAGCAGTACGCTTGTAATATTGCACAACCTGAGACACTTATGCTACATATTGTATATTTTTCATTGTTTTAATATCATATTTTTATCATTATTATTATTGTTGTTGTTGCTGTTGTTTTATCAGGAAATATGTTTATGGAGAATTTGCATATTGAATCTTATTGTACCATACAATAACAATAAAGGAATTCAATTCAACAGAAGACAGCGCATATTTACTGATGATTGACGACTGGATTCTAAGTCAATTTAGATTTTCAAGCATTATCTTCTTGGAGCTCTTGATATCATTTTAAGATGAAATGCAGTAAAGTATGTTTATTACATTATACAGATAAAATTTCAACTTCATTGCGGTAACAATGAGCTGGCCCCCCGTTCAAGAATCATTCCTGCCTCGAGATGAATGCTTGCTGGGACTGGCGCAACCCTGGATGGATAGATGTATGGAATAATTAAACATGTACAATGAAGATATTTTAATGTTCCTTAAAAGTTTTGAAGAATCTGCATTCTAAGCTTATTGATGGCTTGACATTTATTAAAGAGCTGGTTGTGTGGCGATTGGTTACTTGGAGAATGAAAAGGAATGACAGGAATTGGGGGTTAGTATTTTTGAAAGAGACAGTACTTCTGCAATAAATTATTTCATTGAGGGTCACGCATGGTGCAGAAAGCACCTTGCGGGTGGCAGGAACAATCTCTGGATGAGGCACCAGCATGTTGCTACCACTGCGCCACCATGTACTCATGTTTAATGCATGCTTTAATTCCTATCACTCTGAGAATGATATCAGGTATACATCTTAGTATTTAAATTGTTCTGAGAGCTGTATTATCATTAATGTAATGTATTCTGTGTCCTGTCGGCATAAGAGAAAGCCCGTTTAAAAATCATTTAGTAATTCACACACAGAGTACATAGAAGAACACATAGAATACAAGCATTTAACGTGCTACTTTAGTTATGATGAGATTTGAGAAGCTAGTAAATTAAACAATTTTAAGAAGAAGTTTACGATGTTCTACTTTAATGACAAAATAAACTACGAGATCGAAGTGGACATTTTGACCTTAATTTAACTGTGTCCCTATTTTTTTTTCCTTTCTCTGTACCCTAATACGCTTTCATATGACACTCAGACAATGGGCAACGACTTGCCTTTTTATGGCGACGTTGATATCTGACCACTTATTTTTTATTTCGGGCAGTGTGTAATTTTCTAAACTTGAACTTTTGAGTTTCTCCGTCACTCTGTCACTCGATCAACTTCCTTTTGTTGTTTATACCACTGCTTAAACCAACAAATAGTACGTTTTTCTGCTGAAATTCTTTGATTTTCCTCTTCCTTTTGCCATTGTCTTTTCACAGAACGCTAAACTTAAGGGTTATTTATATTGATTTGCATATTAAAAGATGCAAAATTCTGGGAGAAGTTGGGGTGGTGCGGCAGGTGCGTGCACAGGCTTAACTTTTCACACTGACCAGGATTTATGTAGTGGAAGTGTGTGGAAGTTGTCATACGGACAGTTTTGTGCATTTTAATTTTTTTCTGCGTGCGCACATTTCTACTCTTCTCCATATGCCATATTTTAGTGTGAATTCTATTCACAGCATTATGCATGAGGCCCCAGGTGTCAAACGACCTTCTTCTGGTTGCACATGGCTCAGCAAACATCCAGGCGCCCCCTGGCGGTGGCCACAGACCTCGGTAGGGTTGAGTTTTCATTCTCCAAACCTGTGGCCCCGCTATAAGCAAGGGGGGCTGCCCTCTAGCTTTCCAGGGGAGATAATGTCCTGGACAAGCTCTCTCCCCCAGTTCTTCCACTGATGAGGCGTTCTGGCAGGGTAAGCACAGATTCTCTCTCTCTCTCTCTCTCTCTCTCTCTCTCTCTCTCCCCACAATACCTCACAATTCCTCTCACCACCACACTACCCTCCTTCAGTCAAGTGTTGCTCTCCGTCCTCCCAGCTCTGACTCACCTGGAAAAGGGAATGCAATCCCTTTTATTGAGGACCCAAAAGTACTTCCAGTGCCAGGGCTGCTGCCCGTTGGAAGTACTTCTCGGTCATACAGAAGTCCAATATAACAGGGAGAAGCTCTCTCTGCCTGCGGTGGGTTGGCACCCTGCCCGGGATTGGTTCCCTGCCTTGTGCCCTGTGTTGGCTGGGATTGGCTCCAGCAGACCCCCGTGACCCTGTGTTCGGATTCAGCGGGTTGGAAAATGGATGGATGGAAGCTCTCTCTGCAGCGCCTTTTTGTGGCATCCGCAGGCCTCAGCAGGGTTGCTCTGCCAGACTACATTTCCCAGCATTCCCTATACCTATACGGAGGGCTGTTGCCATCCAGTGGCTGTGGAGAATTAACAGCCCTCGGAGACAGTCCTTCCCTGTCCTTCTTTTCTTTTCTCCTGTCCAGGGAAGGTGCTGGAACTACGACTGGTCAGAACACATATCCATTTGCCCGGGGCCTCCCATCCAGGTAAGGAGTATCCTTCTTTTTCCGGGATGTCCATCCATCCCCTTGGGAAGCCCTGTCACAAACACATTTACACACATTATCAACAAAATAATAATGACAATAATGGAGAAATTGAAACAGTTTGTAGTACTGTGCTTCCTTACTTCCCACGCTATGCAATCAGAAAGTGAATGCTGTAGCGGCGGCAATGTTTTGTCTACCTAAGTCAGCATATAAGGAGGATTTTTAACACTAGGAGGTCAATGTTCAAGTCTAATAAAGCCAACTGATCCATATTTTACGAAGCCAATGAAGGATAAACCTTAAACCCCACAGGTTAAAAACACTCTGTGCTTCCTGATAATTGCCCTTCACAGTTAAATACACACAACTATAATCTGGGCTACAAGTAGGCATTTACCAGAGGCAAACGAATGTGAATGTAACATCATATTGAAGTCAATTAAGCACCACTACAAAATGCAACTTAAACGCCTAAGTCACTCAGAGTGGATTCATTTAACCAAGACTTGAACGCCCATGTGGACAGGACCTAACAGAGAGCCAGCACGTAGCTAACAGAGTGTCATTGTGCAGCTGCCGGCTGTGTCTGTGTCTGTTTTTAGCCGTAGAGAGAAAACTTTGAACCCACTGTGCATAACATTTGTTACTGGCATATTATAGGTCATCCCTATTGTTTATGCATTCAGAAACGCTTATCAATACAAGCAGAAAAATCAGTTGCACCAATTCAGCAAGACGCAGTCACATTCTGTCTGAGAAGACGCTAAAGTGTGAAGGACAAAAAGAGTGCAGGGAGGTGAGCTCTGGAGTGCAAATGAGCAGTAGGAGGAGATTAAGCATGAGCAACCAGGTATGATGCAGAAGTTTAGTCCTCTGCCTCTTTTGTGGAGGAACTGCAGTAACCATAATATCAGTGAGATGACGTCACTGTCATAGAGTTAAAAATAAATACATACTCAAAAAACAAACTATTAAAGTACAAATATGTACAGAAATAATTACAAGCAAAAAACAAAATGAAAAATTCAGGGGACATGATACCCCATGCTTTCAGTAAGCTTCTTAAAAGCAAGCATATAACGCTGGTCACGTAAGACAGAAAACCTTACTTCTTATGAGCATTTTGGATGTGTTGTGCTCTTTATTAACTAGCAACAAACAAAAGACTGGTAGTTTTTATATTTTATATATATATATTCTTAAGCCTCCTAACATTTCTTCACCACTATGACTATCATCTGTGACCTCCAATAAAGTCTTATTTTTTGCTCCATATTCTTACTTTAGGAAAAAAATATAATATTTATATAAAAAGGGTGACCGGGCAGATCCAAGCTGTTATAGGCCAGTAAACTTAACATGCAACATAGGAATTGGAAGGAATTATTAAGGATAAGATTGAGCAGCACATGGCAAGTACTGGAGTTATTAGGAACAGTCAGCATGGGTTCAAAAGAGGGAGGTCGTGTTTTACTAACATACTGGAATTCTATAAGGAAGCAACAAAAGGGTATGATCAAAGTGAATCTTATGATTATTTATCTGGACTTTCAGAAAGCATTTGATAAGGTGCCACATGAGAGGTTGGACATCAAACTAAAGGAAGTAGGAGTTCAGGGTGATGTTTTTGGATAGGTGCAGAATTGGCTCAGACACAGGAAGCAGAGGGTGATGGTGTGAGGAACCTCATCAGAATTGCCTGATGTTAAGAGTGGTGCTCCATAAGGGTCAGTGCTAGGGCCGCTGCTATTTGTATAAATAAATGATTTAGATAGGAATATAAGTAACAAGCTGGATAAGTTTGCAGATGATATCAAGATAGGTTGATCAGCAGATAATTTGGAATCTGTTAAATCATCACAGAAGGACTTGGACAGCATACAGGGTTGGGCAGATTTGTGACAGATGAAATTTAATGTCAGTAAATGTAAAGTATTAAACATTGGAAGTAAAAATGTTAGGTATGAATACACAATGGGAGGATTGAAAATTGAGAGAACACCTTATGAGAGGGATTTAGGAGTCATAGTGGACTCTACACTATCAACTTTCAGACAGTGTTCAGAAGCCATTAAGAAGGCTAACAGAATGTTAGGTTATATAGCGTGGTGTGTGGAGTACAAGTCCAAGGAGGTTATGCTCAAGCTTTATAATGCACTGGTGAGGCCTCATCTTGAGTACTGTGTACAGTTTTGGTCTCCATGCTACAAAAAGGACATAACAGCACTAGAAAAGGTCCAGAGAAGAGTGACTAGGCTGATTCCAGGTCTACATGGGATGACTTATGAAGAAAGATTAAAAGAACTGAGCCTATACAGTTTAAGCAAAAGAAGGTTAAGAGGTGACATGATTGAAGTGTTTAAAATCAAGAAGTGAATTAGTACAGTGGATCAAGACTGTTATTTTAAAATGATTTCATCAAGAACACGGGGACACAGTTGGAAACTTGTTAATGATAAATTTCGCACAAACATTAGGAAGTTTTATTTTACACAGAGAAACATAGACAGTTGGAATAAGCTACCAAGTAGTGTGGTAGACAGTAATATGTTGGGGACTTTCAAAACTCAACTTGATGGTTTTTAAGAAGAATTAAGTGGATAGGATTGGCAGGCTTTGTTGGGTTGAATGGCTTGTTCTCATCTAGATTGTTCTAATGTTGTAATGTTCTAGATCTGGACTAAACACCTTACTCTCTTTTGTTGTCTTTATTCTATTTACTCTCCTCCAGGAGTCACAATTACCAGAACACATAGTTATTCACAGATTATATTATACCCATATCCCTTGAGTCAGTTTTGGTATCTACACATCTGCCAAGGCGTGTGCCTTTGATTGCCACCCAAAGCACCACGAATTCTACATTATGACACGTCCTCCTTCTGCAGGAGGTGAGGCCATTGTCATGGAACAGTGGACCAGCTTTTTACCCTCACAAGGACTTTGAAGGGCTTATTGGAGTATGCCAAAATAAATATGTTTTGTGGACTTACAAAGGACATTTAACCAATTCCCTCAGGGTGTCCTGTTAGGGGTGTTTTGGAAATATGGGGCCTGCTGTTGTGTGTAACCGCAGCAAAACCTTGGATTGCATTGCTGGCAGAAATTCAGACTAGTTCCCGGTGGGATTGAGATTTATCCAGGGCTGCTCTCTGTGACCAATTCTGTTTATAGTTCTTATGGCCAGAATTTCTAAGCCAAAGAGTGGAGAGTGTCAGGTTCAGTAACCTCAGGATTGCATCTATGCTTTTTGTAGATGATGTGTTCCTTTTGAATTTAAAAGGCTGTGTCCTATGATGCGCACTGGGGCGATTTGCAGTTGAGTGTAAAGCAGCTGGGATGAGAATCTGCATCACTAGGTCAAAGGTCATGGTTCACAGCTGGTAAAGGGTAGAGTTTCCTCTCCAGGTTGGGGATGAGGTGCAGAGGGAATGGGAGGGAATCGAAAGGTGGATTGGATCAGCTTCTGCGGTTAGGCAAACATTGTACCAGTCAGTCGTGGCAAAGGTCTTGATTGACCGTTCAGTCCACATTCTTACCCTCATCTACGGTCACAAACTTTGAGGTGTTGTCTGAAAGAACTAGATCACAGATACAAGTGATCGCTTTCTTTACAGGGTGTCTGGGTTCAGCCTTAGAGAGGAGGTGAGGAGCACAAACATTCAGAAGGAGCTCAAAGTAGATCAGCTGCTCCGCTGCATCAAAAGGGGCTGGTTCACACATGTGATTAGGATGCCACCTTGACGCCTCCCTGGGCTGGTGTTTTGGGCATGTCCAATGTGAAGGAGACCTCCAGGCAAACCCAGGCCAATTTGGAGAGATTATATCTCTTGGCTGGCCTGTGAACTCCTTGGTATCCCCTGGAGAAGGTGGCGGGGATAAAAGGACACCTTGGCATCTTTACTGATGAATGAATGAATATATTATACCCAACAAAAGTAACAAAGTATAGATCTAGCCCCTAATCCATTCAACCATTTGTCTTTTCTGAATTCAACTGATTTAGTTATGCCGTGTTTTGGGAGACCTTTATCTTTGAATTCCACCTTCAGTTTCCTTTCCCTTCTATTGCCAGATTTGATCCTCTGTTTTTCTCTTTTGTTCTCTCTGATGACTCTGCGTCCTGCTTTTGGAAACCTGTTCTGAGTTTATTTTTGTAGTAACAGTAAGTAACATGTCACTACTGTTTTTTATATTATGTTATAAATGATTATAAATGGGGCGGTATGGTGGCGCAGTGGGTAGCACTGCTGCCTCACAGTTATGAGGCCCGGGTTCGCTTCCCAGGTCCTCCCTGCATGGAGTTTGCATGTTCTCCCCGTGTCCTCCGGGTACAGTCCAAAGACATGCAGGTTAGGTGCATAGGCGATTCTAAATTGTGCTTGGTGTGTGTGTGTGTGTGCCCTGCGGTGGGCTGGTGCCCTGCCTGGGGTTTTTTTACTGCCTTGCGCGCTGGGATTGGCTCCAGCAGACCCCCATGACCCTGTACTTAGGATATAGTGGGTTGGATGATGGATGGATGATTATAAATGATAAATGTTTTCCAATAGAAATAATATGGTAGTATAAATTAAATTAACATCATCATTGTAAGGTACGGCCATTTAACCATGGAGGAGAGGGTGAAAAAGTGTGCACAAATTTGGAAACAACTTCCTGTAGGACAAAGCCATTCAAAATCTATCTGACCCAGGTTAATGTGCCACCCAGCCCCACCTTACAATGGTGATGTTACTGGGTGGCCTGATGTGGCTCCTTTTTTGAGAGGAAGAGTGTGTTGGATTTATTTCACTGTGGCAGATAGTTCAACTAGAAATAATAAGGATTTTTTTATTACTAGTAGGTTATGTGAGTATTTACAGAAAACTTTTTTTTGATCAGTCCTCTTGGAAATTTTATTTAAATTGCATTAATTAAAAATGCTCCATGTCAGGAAATGAGCCAACTTTATTAAACTGCATCGCCACAGCTCTCATACATATGAATCATTACAGCATGAAGCAGTAATGTTCCCACTGGCCATAACAGTTTCCAGGAACTGATCAATAAAGGCAAATATGCAATTACACTTAACCTATAGAAAATTAATCTTCTAGCTGGAAGAGTGTTCAGTAGCTGCAGAGAGTAAGAAAAAAACACTGCAGAGCAGGTGGACTGCAATACATTAGAAAAATGCACTTAGTAACACGCCTATTGCACCTTAATGCACAAAGATCGGTTGACAGGAGGAATCCCTATTTATTGTGATTACTTAATAAATATCTGTGCAGTATCTTTACTTGTTTTTAATTGTTTCAAAATCTCTTGAATTGCACCCTTTGTAAATGAACTCTGTACAATGTATACAAAGACTGCAATGATCAGACACTCAGTTAAATTTTACACAAGTGCCTTGCTGAGCACAGTCCTAAAACAGTTTACAAAGCAATTCATAATATAATGACAGATGAAGCAAGCAATGCAATGACTACACAGAGGAGTAACCCTAAATAGTACAGTGATGACAATGAAGCCTCATTAAAAAAAGTCACCTATAGTAAAATGAACAGGGAATTGCAGGTAATACAAATGTATTGACCCTTGAAGTTTAATATTAGTGAATAATAATAATAATAAATCTGGCATGTAAAATATACAAACATACACAAAATTTATAAATGAATACTATTATATATTGTGTGGATGCCCCTATAATGGAAGGACCAGGGGAGAGAGCCTATTTAATGCCTTACCTCCCCCAGAACACTAGAGGGCAGCCCCCTGGCTTGGAGTATGGTAGCTCAACTCTGGCCACTGTCAGGGGGCACCTAGATGATTGCTGAACCCTTGGATGCATCTGGAAGTTCTGCCGGAACAAGGTACTGGAACACCTGGAGCACTTCTGGGTTCCCTATAAAAGGGGCCGGCTCACTCCATTCAGGGAGCCAGAGTCGGGTGGAGGAGGACAAAGCTTGCTGGAGGAGGAGGAGTGGAGGCAAAGAGAGAGGAAGAAAAAGAAGAGAACTGTGTTTGTGTTTGTGTAGTGTTTTGAAATGTACTGTACAGGAGGGAAATGGGAGAAGGCGTTTCTCACAAGAAAAAAGGGAAAAAAAAAAAAGCGGGTGTGTTGCACTTGTGTCCTGTGTCTGTAGGATTTGGGCAGCAGGAGTGCCCTCTAGTGGTGACAATATCATATAAACCAGGGGTAGGCAACGTCGGTCCTGGAGTGCCACAGTATGTGCAGGTTTTTGTTCCAACCCAGTTCCTTAACGAGAACTCAATTATTGCTGATGAAGCACATATTGCTTAAGTGACATTTTAATGCTTCATTTTAGTGGTCTCGCTTGTTAAGGTTCTCCAACCTTAATTGCTAATTTCAATCTTAAACTGCTGCATTCAGTGTTTTAATTGCTCCTTATTAGCAATAAGATGTAAAACAGGGGTAGGCAATGTCGGTCCTGGTGAGCCGCAATGGCTACAGGTTTTCATTCCAACCCAATTGCTTAATTAGAAACCAATCATTGCCAATCTCAGACCTTATTTAATTTTATGGCTTGTTAGTCTGTGCAATGTAAGGCTTTTATATCGTAGATTTTTTTCCTTTCCAAGGATATCATCCAAATGATTTGAAGCCTAAAACAGATCATTTTCAGTCTGTCACATTTTTCTATTAAGTGTTTTATTAAATCAAACCGTGCATGATGAACACACACAGATGTAATTGGAAAAAAGCTAGCTGGAGAACTGCTGGCTGCTTTGTCTTTTACATCTTATTGCTAATAAGGAGCAATTAAAACACTGAAGGCAGCAGTTTAAGATTGAAATAAGCAATTAAGGTTGGAGAACCTTAACAAGTGAGACCACTAAAATGAAGCATTAAAATGTCACTTAAGCAATATGTGCTTCATCAGCAATAATTGAGTTCTCGTTAAGGAACTGGGTTGGAACAAAAACCTGCACATACTGTGGCACTCCAGGACCGACGTTGCCTACCCCTGATATAAACAATTGCAAACATATAAACGCAAAATGAGGGGCATCAATCCATAGACCTCGGTACATATCAACAATCTCAAAGGTTTAGCACATCCCCTGTGTGTAGTTGTGATCAGATGCAGAAGCTTGCATCAGGCACCACAATTCACAATAGAGCTTTGCCTCTGCAACACGTTGTAGACAAAGTCAGTCCTTCATCAGAGCTCTAAGAAGCTCTAGAACCCTGTTTGGGATATAGCTGCCTATAATCAATGTCAATACAGTACTACTATGATACAATATTTAATTTCAAATATTGGTGCAATAAATGTAATACTCACAAAATGACAAAGTATCAGGAGAGGGCCAACCAGTGTGTTAAATGTAGATCTCAGCTACAAAAATGATTACTATATATTAAAATCACAGTCTAGGGCAACAGTAAATAGTGAAAGGTACATAATACTAATACATACTGATGAACAACTGACCTACAATACAGGTCTGACTAAGACAGGAAATACAAGTTTGTTTGCCGACTCCTGCAATGGAGATTCAAAAGAGAGATTCGCAAACATGACTGCTTAGTTCAAAGAGCTCATTTAGCCTACCTGGAGTAACTGTTCCCTATTTGGAGATCTAGTATGCCTCTCTTCTTAATAGGAGATTGTTGTACTCTCTGAGGTGTGGTCTATACAGCTCAATTGACACTTAATTAATGGCAGTGTACCATTCGTACAAATTTATTATCAAATGTTGGAAAGAATTCAAAATGAAGCAATTTCAAACCTTCAGGCTTTATTATGTGCTTTATGTAGATCTCTCATGGGAGCATCATGGTAAGGCACAACTCGTCGGATTAGGTAACAGAGATTAACCACTGAGGTAGAACTGTTATGAAGTTTACAGCGACTGTTCATGATAAAATATGCCATTACCTTTTTTGTCATCTTCTCTCTTATTTAAAAGTACCATGGGCATTCTACAAGATTCACCAAAGTATGCATGATGAGTTGATTTTTAACAGAAAATGTTATAAATTCTTGCTAATAATAAATCTTCCATTTTCATTAAACACGCATGTAATACAGTATTTGTATATCTTGGAAAACTCTGTTTTCCTCTTGTTATTTTAGGCAAATATAAATCAAATGGCAGTGATTTGTGCATCATTGAGGTTCAAAACTGGGGCCCTTCATGAGCATTTATAAAAGTTTGGATCAGACAATGTCTGTTATATAAACTGTGAACAGGATAGACATAAGACAAAACTCTACTGAGTACAATGAGTGCAAAACCATAGTGGAGGATAGCAGTGGTGAGCTGACAATGTTGCTATACTATACGATGATGTTTATGCCATGTGACTTTCATTACAAGATGTTCCAAGATGACTTTTTCAGTAAGTTTCAGTTGTAGCCTTCATTTACATAATCTTAGCCCATCAGAGGTAGCCAGAGACTCGCTCCTGTGAAGCTGATCATCCAATGTGACATGCCCAATGACTGAGACGAACTAGCTTAAGGGGTGCCCCACACAATGGATTCACTATGTTATAAAATAAGTCTCACATAAAAGATTATTTTTTCCTCAGTTTCCTTAAGACCACAGTTAATGTAAATATGTTAATAATCAATGAATATGCTGATGGTAACACAGTGGTAGTGCTGCCATCTTGTACTAAAGAGTCAGGGGTCACATCCTGGGTGATTCCTGCATAGAGTTTGCACGTGGGCCCATATGGGTTTGCTCCGGTTTTCTCCCACAGTACAAACACATGCAGGTTAGGTGAACTGGCAATGCTAGATCAGGCCTGATATATATGTGTGTGGTGTGTTCATTCCACGATGGGCTGGCATGCTGTCCAGAGGATGTTCTAGCCTGCACGTGATGCTTGCTGCGATAGGCTCCTGCTGCCGTAAACTCTGGAAAAGTGGGTTTAGAGGACAGATGAATCAACAAATACTATAATATGTCCTGCCCAAAGCAACTCTAACTTGCACATGGCCTGTCCTGAAAACAGATATTCTGTACATTTTCAAATATAGATTAGTTTACTCTTTCCCATTTAGCTTGAGAGGTTATTTCAAGTTGTATATTTTCTTTACAGTATTTTCAACTTTTACACACTTGATAGCTGCTCCTGTTGGCAAAACAGATCCTCAGTAGTCAGCCCATGCGTTTGAAATGGTAGTACGGACATTCTGGTTGCTTATGTCTGCCTGTACAAACAGCGGTACAGTACAGCATTTTGAGGAAATCTCCATCACACGTCACACTCACTCCTGTGACAAAATATTTAAAAATAAAAATGTCATATCTGTCTCTTTTATGAAGCATATAAATAACAAAAAAACATTCCAGCTTTCAAATCAGTTACTTAAGTCACACCAGAATGTTATGCTATTGCTATGCGTACATTTTCTAACTTGCTTATTTTGCCACAATTAAAATACGTAGACAAACAAGCTTAAAAAAACAGAAGTTTTCTGTCATTTAAGTATCATTAAAAACATTTGCTTACTTTCATGTGATTTTGAAGTTTTTAAATTTGTTAATACACATGAGACTTCCTTCATATTGTAAATTTATATTATGCAGAGTTTACCATATTTGACATGGAATGTAATGTAAATATGTACTAGTACAGCTGAGATTCTAAAAAATGCAGTTTTTGTCTGGTTTATCTGGCAGACCCCCAAGCCCAACTGTCAAACTCTGCCCTTGATTAGATGCCAGGTAGATGTTGTTCTTAATTTGTTTATTTCCTAACTTTGCTATTATTATGAAGCAAGACATATATTTACATTTTTATTTTGTGCATTGAATACTTTCAGTTTTTTCTTTACTTCAACCATGCACAAAAAAAAAACAACAGGCACTGCTCCTGTATTAATAAATAGATAGCTATACAAATAATTGTATATAACTACTTGTAAAAAAGCAATCTTCTGTAATCCATGCATTAAATTTTCAGTATCCTGTAATAATTAAATTGTGAAAGTCCTCCTTCAGTGACAGTCCTGTTTGATTATTCAGAAAGTATATTCATCTCAGCAATTTTGTAATTATACACTAATCAATTCCACATAACCTCTGTGGCATTTGCTCAGTATAGTTGCTTATGCATTTTTTAAAGAGTGAGTCTGCAAAACTCCCATTATTCATTTCCTTACTCAATAAATGTCTTTACTGTTATGTTAAAAAAACAAAACTTTAAAACTAAATAAAGATGCTGTCTATGATGAAACCCATAAATTAATCCATATTGAGCAAGTGTGGCAGTGTGACAGCGTGGTGCCACATCCAGGCTGGGGTCTGCTTTGCTTCCAGTGCTGCTGAGATAACTTTTGTTCCCTGTGACCCTAAAATTGAATTAAACAAGTTCAGCAAATGGCCAGAAAGATTTGTGTCCAGTAGATGAGTGCATTGTCTGGGATGCCATACAACAATATTTCAAACTTGGGTGACAATATTATTTTCAATATATGAAATTCTTTTAACTTTAATATATTAGGTATTACAATTGAATAAAAGGTGTCATTTTGCTTGGCTTTTCTCTAAATTGAATTCTGCAAAATACTACAATTAATTGGTTGACGTTGAAATCATATCTCTCTAGCTAAAAACTTAATATGAGAAAGGCCAAACTTAATTAATCCCTCTAAATCTTTTTTTTAATTGTAAAATTGCATTTAAGTATTTCAGCAATCACAAAGTAATACTGGGATCACTCAGCTATATAATGAAATACACACATTTCTACAAAATTTTTTTCTAAGTAAGTTATTGTGACATAAGCCTTACGTTTGGAGCAGAACATTCAAGCGATGATAAAATGTTTAACATTTAATATTTAAAATATCATTTGAATACTCACAAATCTGGGAGGCTACATATGTACATTTTTATGATGTACAGTACATCTTCCACCTTCACTTACCATTTTCTCAATAAATTATTTAACTATATCGTACAGTGGCAAACCTCATATACTAATAAAAATTCTGTGTTAATTAACCATCTGTAATACTTTCTTAAAGGGCATTAGTCTTCATTTTTTTAGCTCTCTGAGCTTCATTGCAGCTCACATAGAAAATGAATTTTAGGCAGTGATGATGAAAGAAATCAAATTATCAAGAACAGCTTGTGTGCACTGCCGTCAAATTTGGTGAGTGATTCCAAATGAAGTTTCTTGTCTCTCCACTTTGTCTTTGATTACATTAGTTTGTTAATTCTATATTCAGCCTTCAAGTACTCCTGCAGTTGAGAAGCTAGCCTTAGTCTGAAGTGGGTTGGGGTACTTGACTTTAAGATGACCATGCTTGTAAATCTCATCTTTCATATTAAGATTTTCCTTCTCTGTTAAATTGCAAATACACACATTCTTCAACTCATTTAATCCAGTTTTAGGGTCATGGGAGGTATGTGTTATTCTGGGATCACTGGTTGCAAACTGGGAAAGAATCGTGGACAGAATGTCAATCACAGTGCCTAGCCATGCAAATACCCACACTGACACTCACTCAGGACCAGTTTAACGTCACCAGTTAATCGAATCTGCACATCTTTGGACATATGAGTGGGAAATCAGAGTACTTAGAAGAAAATTCCAACAGAGAAAATGTGCAGCCTCCACACAGACAACTAGGCACTTGTTTTGAACCCAGGACACTAGATCCATGTACCAGCAGCCCTAACCATCTGTGCACTATCTACTGGGAAATATTTTTTATCCATATATCATTAAAATTCATTGTTTTTATTTTGTTTCAGATGTCACCACAAACATTAGTACTGCTGATGGCATTTCCATACCTGTAGAAGTTGCAAACATTTTTAAAAATCATGGTACTTCCCATCAGTTTATGGATAGTAACTTACAGTGAAAAATATACACAACTGTATTTCATCATTTCTATTGTAATACTTTTAAGAATAAGTTCATTAGTAATGCCCTTGGTTTAGCACTAGTCTAAACCATAGGTTCTTAAATTAAGGTTTGTAACCTATTCTGGGTTGTGTGTTGTCTAAATTTGGTTAGTGCAGAGTCAGTCAGTCAGTCAGTCAGTCATCGTCCAACCCGCTATATCCTAACACAGGGTCACGGGGGTCTGCTGGAGCCAATCCCAGCCAGCACAGGGTGCAAGGCAGGAACAAATCCCGAGAGTCGTGAATCACAATAGTACTAAATGGCAAAGGGTCAGGAACAGTTTGCAGAAGGCCTTGCGATGGGTCACCACGGGCAAATTCTCTAAGGGGGAAGCCCTCCCCTGGAAACTATTATAAAAGTGAAGTCAACCCCCAGGATAACACTCCATGGTGATTGTGGGTCACAAAGATACAAAAAAGGCTAAATTGGGTCAAAAGAAAAAAAGGTTTAAGGACCACTACTCTAACCACCATCTTAGACTCCATCTACACTAACACGTTTTTGCCTTTTGTCCACACTACCCCTCGGCATTTTTAACCCCAGAAAACTGAGCCTATAATCTCTCTCTGATGTGTTTGTGCTTATTTCATGGGCCTTCCCTGATTGGAGCCTACTCAGTACAATGAAATCACTCTCAGATTGGTCACACTAAACATAGCAGGCATAGAAGAGTTGTTTTCCATTGCACTTGTGCTGCTTATCTGTATACTGTACATCTAAATTGCATCTGAATTGCATTTTGTTAAGTTAAAATGCAGCACAAATGCACAAAAGCCAAATAATTTACTAATCGCTACAGTTTTGCAATAAATTCAGTGGCCAGTGATGTTCCCAATACTTCAAGAATTTCCAATTTTGGCTAATAGATTGGAAACAAAACAAAATGACCAAACACTGAAAAATGTATTTCCTGAACCTCCCCTCCTGGTATACGGAGAACCACCAAACCTTCAGCAACTAATTGTCCGAAGCTCCCTAAGTGAACCAACAGAAAATGGCACATCTCCATGCCTAACGAAAAGATGTAAAACATGTGCTCACATTTATAATACAGACAGTGTAGTTATACCACACTGCATTTTCTCTGCATGAAATGTCCTGACACTGCACTCTATGTGGGAGAAACTGGACAAACACTCTGCCAGAGAATGAATTTACACAGGTTCCACATTAAACGTGGCAACACAGATGTTCCTGTAGCGGCCCACTTCAACAGCCATGGACACTGTAAGGGCGCGTTTGTACTTCAAGCTCAGAACGCGTCTTCTGTACGCGTTTGTATCTTTTGTGAAAGTGTTTCTTTGATATTTGGACTTTAGGCTTCACACATTATAAACTTTTCATGTCTACATTTTGTCAATTATTACTAAAACATGAAAAACGTTTCTGTTTTAACGATGTGTTTACATAGATCGTTGTAGACACGGAACACACACGAAATGCATGTGTTCCAAATAACGATATAGTATTTATAAAAGGTGTCATTTTGCTTGACTTCTCACTCTATACAACTCCAAGCAACTGACCGCAGGTAAACAGATTTGAGCTGAGAAAACTGTGCGGCAGTGGGGGATGTGATAGTAGGCTGCTTGCTGCTTATCAACACATTTACAGGACAAAAGACGTTGATGAAGAAGTGTGAAACGATTTAAGGTGGGACGGATCTACAACTTTTTTTGTAGGCTCTGGTAATTCTATTGTTAAAGATTTACCAATGTTGTTTCTTGTCCTAGTGTGTATATAAACACAGGGAACTCCAGCTTCTGTATTACATCTTGCCTGAAGAAGGGGCCTGAGTTTCCTCGAAAGCTTGCATATTGTAATCTTTTTAGTTAGCCAATAAAAGATGCCATTTTGCTTGACTTTGTAGTATTAGATAGATAGATAGATAGATAGATAGATAGATAGATAGATAGATAGA
Source organism: Erpetoichthys calabaricus (assembly GCF_900747795.2). NCBI lineage: Eukaryota > Metazoa > Chordata > Cladistia > Polypteriformes > Polypteridae > Erpetoichthys > Erpetoichthys calabaricus. The sequence continues at coordinate 237,705,078 of NC_041395.2, forward strand.
TAGATAGATAGATAGATAGATAGATAGATAGATAGATAGATAGATAGATAGATAGATAGATAGATAGATAGATAGATAGATAGATAGATAGATAGATAGATACTTTATTAATCCCAATATTAGTTCCCTAGTACTACAATTTTGGCTAAAAATGCTTGACCAGTCTATGTGGATGAAGATGTCATATATGGTTTCAGTCATTTTAGTGTGAATGAAGATACTTTTGTAAACAATATCGTTGTCATTTATAATTGTGTAGTATGGATGCAACTTCTGAATGCCTAGCGTTAGCAGCATGTTTCCCCAGTGCCTGAATTCGCCTAAAAACTCCTTTGTCTGCACTTTTGTTATCACACGTACAAAGGGCTAGTTTTCCATTTATGCACAACAGAATCTTCAGACAGCTTTATTACAAAGATGCAGACATTATAGTGTATAGTAACATGCTACTAAGTTAGCAAGAAAAACTGGCTAAATTCTACATTTTTGAATAATCTTGTCTTGTTTCCTTATTATCACAGAAATGTGTTCCCAATAACAATAACAACATTTATTTATATAGCACGCTTTCATACAAATGATGTAGCTCAAAGTGCTTTACAAAATGAAGAAAGAAAAAAGAAAAATATAGATATAAGATTAGGCAATACTAAGTAACAAAGAATAAAGTAAAGTCAGGTGGCCAAGAGGACAGAAAAAAACAAAAACAAAAAAAAATACAAAGGGCTGGAAAATAAAAAAAGCAAACTCTGCAGGGGTCCCAAGGCCATGAGACCACTCAGCCCCCACTTATAGGACTTATAAAGTATCTATATATAGTCCTAACCTGAAAGAATAAAATTTCAGTTTTGTTAAGGTCGGTCTTTAACAATTTTGTTAACCCACAGTTTTTTCTACTGTATCATCTTTGTATTTTTCAAAAAATTCTCTCATGTTTAGATTCCTTATTGTTCATTTTGGTTGTGTTGAATGTTATTTTTGTGACGTTCTTGATGATATAATTTGTGTTTGTATTGTGGTGGTTTCCATGGAAACTTTCCTGTTTATGCATTTTTGTTGGGGATGCACTAACAGGGGTGTCGAACTCCGGGCCTGGAGGGCCGCAGTGGCTACAGGTTTTCATTCTAACCCTTTTCCTAATCAGTGAGTAGTTTTCACTGCTAATTAACTCCTTTTCCCTTCATTTCAACAGCCTTGTTTTTAAGGATTCAGTCCTCTGAATTGATTTGTTTCTTCATTAAATAGCAGCCAAACAGAAATGAGATGTGAAACGAGCCAACAGATGACCAGCTAAACTGGGATTTCAAACTCCAACCAATTTCACTCCAACCAGTCTCTTAATGAGAAGCTGATTCTTACTGTTAATTAAGCCCATTATTTAATTCAATGGCTTGTTGCTGGTCTCATTCTGCCACAGCAAACATTTCCAAATCTGCTGATTTTTCTGTTTTTTCTGTCAAATGGTGGCTTCTTTGATGTCTCATTATTGTTTGGCTACTAATTAAGGAAAAAGAAACAATTAAGGGGCCTGAGTCAAGTTAATTAAAACTGAAGCAAAAGAAGTTAATTAGCCATAAAAATGGCTCACTAATGAAGAAGATGGTTAGAATGAAAGCCTGCAGCCACTGCGGCCCTCGAGGACCGGAGTTCGACACCTGTGGATTGCATGGTGGTCACTGACTTTTTAATGTGCAAAAGGTAGTGGATGTTCCCTTGTCTGCATGTTGAATTTATTTTAAAAAAGAACCCATCTTCACTTAAAAAATATACTTTGTAAAATTTTAAGGTTTGCGAACATTGGTGTTTCCTTCCCAGGTCCAAGGGGTCCCACCAAAATATTCACTTCAAGAATGATACTGGTTATGAATTAGCCTTGTTGCTAGTTCAAATTAAGACTTGTCCTTTTAAGAAATTTCACACAAGTGCCTTTTGGTTTCTGATTCAATTCTGTGATATCCCATGTCATGATACCCTAATGTGGAGGATAACACCCAGACTTTTTGCAGATGTCTTGCAATGATTCGCTAATGGACCTAGGTTAGTGACAGGCGTTCCAGTTGCACTGGATGGACTAAACAGCACAATCTCAGTTTAACTTTGGAGTGATTAATGGAGAACAGGCTAATTAAGTGTGCATGTGTGATAGAGAGATTAGCAGCTGCCAGGTGTCGATTAGCGTGGAGCCTACACTACCAAATAGAGGTCGGAGTAAAGGGAGAAAGACGTGAAAAAGTAGGAAAAGAAAGAAAAAGGAAAGCATCTGAGAGAACCAGAGAGAATGAAGGTGTGATGGGGGGTGAACTGGTCAGGTGGGAGTCTCAGAGTGCAGCATAAAGTGCTGTTCGAGGAAGACAAGTTGAACCAAGTTGAGCAGCAGTAAGGAGCAGAGAAGATCGAGGGTTTGTGGGGGCTCACTGCAGTGACTGATGGAGGTGGAAAGGAGAGAGCCATAGACCCCGAGATCAGTGGCATCTTGTATCTGCAGAATAATTGAGTGAGAGCAGAGGAGATTGGAGATTTGTCAGGTGGATTTTAACTTTGTGTTTGAACTATGTATTGAACACCCTTGAGTACTGTTTTTATGGAAGTAAGATTTATTGATTGAATAATTCTTTAACTGCACTTGGACACTTCTCTTTTAATTAACGTGCACTGTTTGCAGTTTTCCGTTAAAAACTTGGTATTGTTTTCTCACTTGCCCTAGTCCATCTTGGTTCATACCTACTTGATGCCCCGATTAAGGATGATGCCTATTGGCTGCATGCACAGGATATCATAAGTCCAGAGGTTTCAACCTTTGCCACTTGAACTCATAAAAATGAGTAACACACACCACTTATTTTAATAAAATTTTAAAAAAAAACTCCAACATTACCCACATGTATCATCTCACTTTCCCTTTCTTCTAATTCAGATGAACACACTTTACCCGTTTGTTTTTTGATTTATTGTAAAACTCCAGTATATTAGAAAATGTGTAAATCTATGAAAAATGCAAAATAAAAAACAGAAAGCAGTGATTTCAAAATTCACTTTGACTTGTAATCCATCACAAAGAGTCTAAAGACAAAATATTTAATGTTTAATGTTAATCTGGGCAACTGCATTTTTTTTTATAAACATAAATACTTATTGCCATTGATGGCCTGCACAATCAAAAAAAAATGAGGTGCATATTACCTTCAAACCTCATCTAATAATAAGGGCAAACACAGAATTTTTATAAATACACATATTTATTATTCTAAAATGCTCTTGAACAAAAGTGAGCTCATTGGAGCACAAAAGGCAAAAAGAGGTTTCCAGCAACGGCAATCCAAGGCAGATAAAGTTCCAATGTGAAATACAAGAATACAAGAGGTGAAGTCTCGAAAACAAGTCACATCAAGTTAAAGTTTATTTCATTTAAGGCCGTAGAAGTGGTTTTCCAAATTGCTACACATGAAAACAGGTAAATAAAATCAAAGACTGGTAAATAAAAATTAATAAAAGTAAGGAAATAAATGAAAACAATAAACAATTGGCAAATAATAATTAACAGCACATAAAAACTCATCATGAGCGACTAAAAGCCAGGGAGAAAAAATGTGTTTTTAGCAAAGATTTAAAAATTGACAGGGTTGGAGCTGCCTATTATCTGAAGCAGTAGGCTGTTCCAGATCCAAGAAGCAGCAACTGCAAAAACACCATCATCCCATCTGTTTCATTTTGATCATGGTGAGCCAGTAGCAACTTGTCAGACAATCTCAGGGATCGAGAAGGGGCAGATAATCCTGGGCCAGACCATTTACATATTTAAATGTGTGCAACAAATTTTAAAATCAATTTTAAGATTAATGGGAAGCCAATGAAGTGAAGCCAAAATAGGAGTGATGTGCTCATGTTTACATGACCCAGTTAAGAGCCTTGCAGAAGAGTTTTGGACCAACTGCAGGCAAGAGAGAAGAGTTCCACTGACACTGCAGTACAGTGAGTTACAATAGTCAAGAAGGGATGACACAAGAGCATGAAGAACTTTTTCCAAATTAGCAAAGCAAAGAAAAGGCTTGATTTTCGTAGTGGTTCTTAGCTGGAAAAAGCAGCTTTATAGAACAGAGGTTATCTGCTTATCCATTTTAACCCCAGACTTTTTGCAGATGTCTTGCAATGATTCACTAATAGGCCTAGCTTAGTGACAGGCGTACCAGACTCACTGGATGAACTAAATAGCGCAATCTCAGTTTTACTTTGTGTGATGTTGGGAAGGTCACTAAAATACACAGAGGGGATTGGTTGTTGATTTGCTCCTGTGACAATTGGAGGATGCGCACTGTAAGAAAAGGATAGTTAGTAAAGAGTTTGGAGTTTGGAGAAGCAACTGGTCTCATGTGTTTTTTCCATAGCAGACACAACACTTTGATTTAAGTCAAGAAAATTTGATGATATCAAGCTCTTTGCATTGTTCAAGCATGCCAAAAGAAACCCCGGGAAGTTGTTTCTAAGCAGTAGATAAATTTGGGTGTCATCCGCAAAACAGTGGAAAGATGCATTATGCTTTGAAAATTAGAGCCAAGAGGAGGCATGGTTAATGAAAAAAGAATTGGCCCAAGTATAGAATCTTGTGGGATCTTATATTTTAATTGAGTGTAGGAAGATGACAATTCACTCAAATGAACTGAAAAAACTATTCACAAAAATATAAAAGAACACCAATTTAGAGCAGGACCTCGAATGCCAATAACATTCTCTAGACGATAAAGTAAAATGGTGTGATCAATGGTGGGTGTCAAAAGCTGCTGTCAAATCTAAAAGTGCAACAGGTGACTCAGGATCAGCAGACATTAAAATATCATCAAGAAATTTTAAAAGAGCTGTTTCAGTGCTGTGATGTTGTTCAAAACCAGATTGAAAAACTTAATGTATGTGATCATCCTCAAAAAAAATGTTTGCAATTGATCAAGTACAATCTTTTCCAGTATCTTTGACATAAAAGGTAGCTGAGATATTGGTCTAAAATTTGACAGTACAGTCAGATCAAGGTTTGTTTTTTTAACACAACATGTTTAAAATAAGCCGGCACTGAACCAGTTTTGAGGGAAGTATTAATAATACTCATAGTAAAAGGCCCAAGAGTTTCAAAGACATTCATCAACAATCGTCTAGGAATTATATAAGAGGGACAGGTTGTGGACTTGAGATGGCTGACCAACTGAGACAAAGCTGGAAGAGAGACAGGTACAAATTCATTTAAAAACCCAGAACAACTAGGGGGGTTAATTTCATCATAGGAGAGTGATGGAAAAACAAGATCTGATTATGATGACTTTATCCACAAAGAAATTTAAAAACTTCTCACACATGGAGTTTGACAACTCCGAGCAAATGGGGGTAGGCGTATTTATAGCAACATTTATAACATTAAATATCACTTGGGGTCTATGATGGCTTTTTGCTATTAACACAGGGAAATATTTTGATTTTGAATCTTTAACTACCCTCTGGTAATGGGACAGACTGTTCTTTAAACTTTCAAAATACACCTGGAGGTTGTCTTTCTTCCACCAACGCTCAGTCCTCCTACAGACCTGTCTCAGAGCACAAGTGATGTCATTTAACCAGAACTCCAATTTAGGCTTGGGATAACAAATTTTGACATGAACAACCAAATCTAATAGTTTAGTGCAAGGAGTATTAAAATTGGTAATTAACTTAGCTGCACATATGAAGGTGAATGAATTTTCTAATGTGGGAGCAGTATCTCTAAATGCACTGGAAAATTGTGTAGCAATAAATGATTTAAGTATGCAAGAACTGTAAAAAGTAACTCTAGAAGTTGTGTGACAAATAAAAGGCATTTGCATTAAAACAGGCAGGTGGTTACAGAAATACATATTACATATTTCTAGACTGCAAATATTAAAACTCTGAAATAAAACAAAGTCCAAATTATGACTGTAACCATGTGTGGGAACCTTTACAGCCTATAAATAAGATCTAAAAAGTCCTTTACAATCGACTTATCAGGACAGACATGAATATTAAAGTCCCCAGTAATAAGACAATTGGCATATTTTAATGTAAAAACTGCCAGGATATCAGACTGCAGCGAACAGTACAGGTATAGGTCCACATAATTTAAAAAGCTGTAATTCAAAGCTTGAAAACACATCAAACAATACAGTTCAAGATAAAAATGTAGATGTATTTTTAAAACTAGTAGCAATACCCGCACCATAACCAGAGAGCCTGGAAGAATTTAAAAAGTTAGAAATGAGAGGAGGAAGTTCAGTAAATGGGCTTAACTCACCAGCTTGCAGCCACGTCTCGCTTAAAAATGAAGTGAGTGAAGAAATTATTTAGAATAAATGTCTTGTTTGCCAATGATCTGGCAATAATTAATGCCATTTTACTTGGTGCATTGTTCCTTCGCCGGGATTGCAGCATAGGCCAACAGACAGAGATGTAGCAAATTTACCCACCGAAGGCAAAGACTGGGGCGCAGGTAAAAGGTAACGTGGGCAGGCCGATCGTGTATGCCTGATAGAGAAGAGCTGTGAGAGGATCCTGCCGAACCCCAAGCTGGGGCTTCATCCAGCCAGATCTTGTGGAAGTAGCGATTACAGGAATGAATATCATTCACAGTGATAGATGACAAAACATCTCACATGAGATTTCTTCCCGATAAAACTTCAGAGTGAACACAGAGACTAGCCAAAGATGTGAAAAAACGGAGGTGGAATATGAAAATGACAGCCTCCAGTAATAATATTCGGGTTCAAAATTGAGGAGCGTAGTTTCATCAGAGCAAGTTGATCACAGACCAACACAGAAGTTGTATTGTGGACTAAGCAAAGCCTTAACACAACAAGAACAGGGAAGACAGATAGGAGCTGACAGCTTGCTAACCACATTAGTGTTGTTTTATTTTTATCTCCTCCTAAGTAGGTCACAGGCTCAGAAAATCACAAAACAAAAAAATCAAAGTTTCAGAAGATCACAGTAGAAACATTCACTAACTCCCAAGCACATTCAAATGAACCACAAGAGACTATGGGTTGCCCCTGTTTTTACAGGGCCAAGGGCAGTCCCTTGCCATGATCAAAAATGTATAAATGTAAAGAAAGTAAATAGTGAACATTATAAACATAAACAATGAATAAAATAGACATAAAAAAGGCCTTTGAATCCCAGATACGGGATTAACCCTGGCTAAAATATAACACCTCCTCACCATCTGGTGGTGACAGGTTGCTGTCTAGTAACATGTTTAGTTGGGAATAAGATCAATCAGATTGTGGTCATATGTGTCAAAAGGTGTGACACATGTAACATTTAATGGTGTCTCTAACATTTGAATAGAATTTGAACTTTTTCAATTTTTTTTTTTGAAATTCACATTTCTTCCCAGATCCCAAAGATGATTTTATTAGGATAAATTTTGACTCTAAACTTGACTGGTGGTATTGTGTGCAGGGGTGAGCTCTAGGACAACCTGGCAACCTGTGCAGGGCTGTTTCCTGTGTAGTACAACCTGCTGACCAGGTAGGCACAGGCCATGAATAATGCATAAATAGATTTCTATGGATTTGGAGGGTGACAGATGTATTATGTGTGCAAAATTGCATGTTCTTTGAAATATGAACATATAATTCAGTAGTTTCCTAAAAGAGTTACTAACAGCTTTCAGCAACTCTAACATAGGTTACAAAGTTTCTGAAATGAATGGATGGCTAATCATGTGGCAACTTTCTGTTTCAGATGTTCATGAATTGCTAACTTTGCCTCATTGTTAAACACCGCTCTATAATAAAGATACTTGTGACAGTTGGACATCTGAATGAAGTACTTATTTTTCATACAAAGTGACAAATATGTCATAAGGAAAATTGACAAGTTGGTCAAAGCAAACCTCCAGGAGCAATTCTGTCAGCTTCTCATCGATCACTACACCATTACTAATAGATTGCTAATTATCTGTCACAGGCAACATCAAAGCAGCCTCTAGTTCTATTGCCTTAATGAAAAATGCACCCTTTAGCAAAACAGATGAAATGCAAGGAATTGGCAGAATTTTACAAAAGGTGCTTTAGATTCAAAATATTTTGTATAATGTGGATTTAAAAAAAAGGAGATGATGAAAAACATCAACATTTTTTAAATGACATTCATAAACCTTCCACCGTTAAATAATGTTGTCACCAACTGGGGTGTGCGTCTTTAATGTATACCAGTACATAATCAGAGTTAACTTTAAGCCATGACAGTCTTAAGTTAATAATGATGGCAATAGTACTGTCTTATTTAAAATATGCTATCCGTTAATTCCCATACATCCTTCTGTCTTTTCCACACATATTGTCACAGACAACTGGGGTTCTGACCCGGCAGGGACACCTAAAAGGACCGGAAGGTGGCAAGAATAGCTTCCGGGCCCCGAGGGGGCCACCGCCCTGGAGCAGGAGAGGACCACGGGAAAAGAGAGAAAAGATTATAACTTGTTGGGACCCGTGGCCACCGCCAGAGGGTGTCTTAAACCTCGTGGGACCTGGAAATAGTTACTTCCGCCACATTCGGCAAGATGGCGGAGGAACCTGCCAGGGATGCCCAGAGTGCTTCCGGTGCAAAGGGCAGCACTTCCGCCACACCAGTAAGTGCTGCCGGAAGGACGTCATTAGACACCTGGAGCACATCCGGGTGGGAATAAAAGGGGCCGCCTTCTAGCAATCTGGGAGCCAGAGTCGGGAGTGGGAGTAGGGCAAAGCTCCCAGGAGGAGAGTAGAGGCGGCTAAGGACTGAGAAAGGACTGAATTGGGGTGATTATTGCTGTGTGCATTGTGTGGTGTTTTGGGACTGTATTTATTTATGAATAATAAACGTGTGTATTTGATAAAGATGTGGTTTCTGACTGGTGGTGTCCGGGAAAGTCTCACAATGGCGCCCGAACAGGGACCTTCTGCTTGTTACAAAGCGGGGGACCCAACAAATAAAATTTTTGTGAGCTGCCCGGTACCTCAGTCGGCCACACACACGTCCTGCATGGAGACGGTCCGCACACGCACCGTGGACATTCCGCGAATCGCCCTGAGGCCATCGGAGATTCTCCAGAGTGCTGTCTTCCACCTGAGGGGGCTGAGGAATGCCAGCCAAGGCAGAGGAGAAGGAAATTCCCCAGTGTTTGTCGTCGCCGGAGGGACTGCAGTAGGCACAACAACTGACGCGTCCAGAGGAGCTTTCCTGGAATCACGTCACTGGCTGGGGTGTGCCTATCCTGTCCGCAAAGCAGGGACAGCGTCACTAGAGGAAGGGGAGGATCCGCCACATCTCCAGAAGCCGAGGCAGAGTGACTGCGAGAAGTCTCACAGACCCCTCGGGAGAATGGTGAAGATGGCGACAGACCGGAAGTCCCGCCCCGTGACAGGTGAGGGATTGGACGGTGTGTGCCGAGCTCCCGTCGGTGATTGGTTAAGGACGGACCAGCAAACCTCTATCCTGAGCAAGGGGAGGGTCCGGTGAATCCTGGAAGAAAGCTCCAGTGTATACAGCCGGTGAGTAGGACCGATTTACAGGTAAGTCCTCCACTGGCTGATACTGTATTTTTACCTGCAGCTCCAAAGGAATCAGAGAGGATGCTTCGGTTAAGGCAGATGGTGCAGCAGGTGGAACACGGCCTTTGAGTCTATATTGACGAGCTGAAGAGGAGGGCGGTCGCGCCATGTCAGACCGGACATCACAGGGCGGAAGAGCGCGACGCTGGAATCTTTGGCCGGAGGTTCGTGACGGTACAGGTGAGTAATACCAGTACCGTAAAAGAAGAGGGAGGTGCGAGCGAATCCGTTCCAGGATAGCATGATTCCAGGGTCTTAGTAGCTGCATCTCCGACAGTGGAAGCAACACGAAGTGCTGATGGCTTAGAAGGGGTGGAGCCAGGATGCCGGCTGACAAGTGCCGTGGGTCTTAGTGCTCTACCACCGGAGCCAGCATCGGTCTCGCGTCATTCTGCAGGGCAGCAGACGGCAAGGGGTCTTTTCCTTTCCCGAAGGAAGACCCAAGCTGTCAGAATGTCCCAGAGGAAAAGGAAGAATCTTAGGAGGAAAGCCGGTTCTTCCTACAGAGTGAGACATGAGCCCATGAGCTCACGTAGCGTAATAGGCCATCCTCTGCGGGAGCAGAGGGAAGCCCCGAAGTCAGCAGGGATGATAAGTCTAAGAGCGGTCCCAATAGTTAACCCAAAGACAGGGGCAAGAAAGATACGGAGCGGGTGCCAGGGTTTTGGCGACCAGGGTGCTGGTCAATGGGCGGAGCGTTGGCCCTATTTCAGAGAGAAAAATGCCAGACAGTGGCATCAGGGCAACGGCTTTGCCTCGTGTCTATTTTATTTTATATAGGGCCAGTCCCTGGGAGACAACCAGTTAAGCCCGCTCCGGCCAAAGTATACCCTCGCAGGAATGGCCACTTCGACCGAGAAGTCATCGCTGGCGGAAGGGCAGTGTCACAGACGACTGGGGTTCTGACCCAGCAGGGACGCCTAAAAGGACCGGAATGTGGCAAGAATAGCTTCCATTCTTGCTCTGCCATTATTGAATAAATGTCTTAAAATTGGATTGCTGAGGTCAAAATATCAAGACGTCTTTTGTCGAAAACAGTTTTTTGTGCTCTTTTGTGTTATCCAACAATGTAGTTGTTGTGTTTTTGTTTTTTTTTTAATTTTATTTATTAATTTTATTGTAATCATTCCATACAAATAGATCAATTTATACAAAAAAGAATTGAAGACAAATTAAACCCCCCCTTGAGAAGGAGAGCATGGCCAAAGGAGAATTGCTTAGGGCTTTTTAATAGGGCAAAAAATAAACAAAAGAAAGGAAAAAATATATATAGGTAAATAAAAAAAATGGAGAAGGGAAAGAAATGCAGAAATAATTATTTCTTCTTATTCTAAAATATTATTGATTAGATCCTGCCAGGTTTTAAAAAAAATCTGTACAGATCCTCTAACTGAGAATTTGATTTTTTCCAATTTCAAATAATATAAAACATCGGTTTCCCACTGACTTATCAGAGGAGAGTTAGGATTCTTCCAATTTAACAAAATAAGTCTGCGTGCCAAAAGTGTAATGAATGCAATCGCCGTTTGCTTGTCCTTCTCCACTTCAAGTCCGTCTGGAAGAACACCGAACACTGCTGTTAATGGGTTAGGAGGGATTGTGATACCAAGGCTGTCTGAAAGGCACTTAAAAATTTTGGTCCAAAATTATGTTAATTCGGTGCATGCCCAAAACATGTGACCCAGTGAGGCAGGAGCTTGGTTGCAGCGTTCGCAGGTTGGATCTTGCCCTGGAAACATTTTGGACAGTTTTAAGCGAGACAGATGAGCTCCATATATAATTTTTAGTTGAATAATTCTATGCTTTGCGCATATGGAGATCGAGTGAATTCTCTGCAATGCTACCTTCCACTCCTTTTCTGATATATTGATTAAGAGATCTTCTTCCCAATGTCCTCTTGGATCTTTGAAAGGAAGGGACTCTAATAAGATTTTATATAATGCGGAAATGGTGTCTAATTCTTCGAAATTCAGCAGTATTTTTTCCAGTATGGTGGAGCGTACGAGATGAGGAAAATCGGGCAGTTTCTGTTTAGCAAAGTTTCTAATTTGAAGATAGTGAAAGAAATGTGTAGCTGGGAGGTTGAATTTGGAACATAATTGTTCAAAAGATGCAAAGATATTGTCTATATAAAGATCTCTGAGCAATTTAATCCCAAATCTTTTCCAGGTATTAAAAACTGGATATGTTTGCGAGGGTTGAAAGAGGTGGTTCTCTTGCAGAGGTGCCACAGATAAAAGATTTTCCATCTTAAAATGCTTTCTAAGTTGGTTCCATATTCTGAGTGAGTAAAGCACAATTGGGTTATTAGTATATATGCGATAACTTGCATTTATTGGAGCGCAGAGCAGGGAGTATAAAGAAGTACTACAGGATTTTATTTCTATTGCGGGCCAAGGCTGTGTATGTTCATTTTTTTGTGTCCAGGTTTTTATGGCTTGTATGTTTGCTGCCCAGTAATAAAACTGAAAATTAAGTAAAGCCATGCCACCTTCTGCCTCTTCGGATACGTGAGTGTTTTGAGTTCCAAATAAATGAGGTTATAGTTGAATCTAATTGCTTAAAAAACGATTTATTGATATATATTGGAATGTTTTGAAATAAAAAAAGAAGTTTAAGAAGGATATTCATCTTAACAACGTTAATTCTTCCGGCTAGAGTGAGATGAAGGGTTAACCATCTATGCAAGTCTTGCTTAATTTTTTCCATACATATGGCAAAATTTTGTTGATAAATAGCTTTATGTTTACTTGTGATATTTACCCCTAGGTATTTAAACTCATCTGCTATGGTAAAAGTTGGGGTGTCCAATCTAATATTATTTGCTTGTGAATTCACTGGAAAGAGTATACTTTTATTCAGATTAATTCTGAGACCAGATATCTTTTGAAATTCTGTGAGTGCTGTTAAAACTGCAGACACAGTGTTTTCTGGGTCTGATATATATAAAACCATATCATCTGCATATAGAGAAATTTTCTGTTCCAGTCCTTCTCTGATAATCACCTTTATCTGATAAGAATTTCGACAGTGAACCGCCAGTGGTTCAATGGCGATTGCAAACAGTAGTGATGACAAGGGGCATCCTTGTCTGGTGCCACGTTCTAGCTTGAAGTAGTCTGAACAAATGTTGTTAATACAAACTGAAGCTTCTGGACTGGTATACAGTAGTTTGATCCATGGACAAATATTCGGGCCAAACCCAAATTTCTCCAATTTAGTGAAAAGGTAGTTCCATTCAATCATATCAAATGCTTTTTCTGCGTCTAATGATAGTAATATCTCTGGGGTGTTTGACTTTGCTGGTGAATATATTACATTAAACAGGCGTCGGAGATTGGAAGATAAGTGTTGGCCTTTAATAAATCCAGTTTGATCCTGTGATATTACCAAAGGCAGCACTTTCTCCATCCTTCTAGCTATGATTTTTGAGAGTATCTTAACATCATTATTCAGGAGTGAAATTGGTCTGTATGATGCACATTGTAACAAGTCCTTATTTTGTTTAGGAAAGACGGTGATTAATGCTTGACGAAAAGTTTGAGGTAGAATTTGATTGTCTCTAGCTTCTGTAAGTGTTGCCAATAAGACAGGAGCTAGCTGAGTGGAGAATTTCTTATAGAATTCTACGGGGTAACCATCAGGGCCTGCTGATTTCCCTCTTTGAAGTGACTTTATAGCTTCTAGTAATTCTGATAGGGTCAGAGGTTTATCCAGTTCCTCAGCACTTAAAACATCTATTTGTGGTGTCTGTAATGTATCCAGAAATGCATTAGTTTGTGTGTTGTCTTCTTTGAACTCAGTGGAATATAAGGATTTATAATAATCTCTAAATGTGTGCATTACATCTTTATGGTCAATGATTTCTTCTCCATTCGTGTTGGTGATTACTGGGATTGCATTGCAAACTTCTTGTTTGTGAATTTGTTGAGCTAAAAGCTTATTAGCTTTTTCTCCGTGTTCATAGTAATGATGTCTTGACTTATAAATAAGTTGTTCAGTTTCTTTAGTTGTCAAGATGTTGAGTTCTGTATGCAGAGCCTGCCTTTTCCTATGAAGAGCTTCACTTGGACGCCTGGCTTGTTCTTCATCTATTCTAGTAATTTCACTTCTTAGCTCTGACGCTTTCTTGGTTTCTAATTTATTTCTGTGGGAAAGATATGAGATAATCTGTCCTCTTAAGAAGGCCTTTAGAGTTTCCCAGAGTGTTCCTGCAGAAACCTCTGTGGACGTGTTTGTCTCTAGGAAGAAGCTGATTTGTTTGGATATAAATTCTGCGCAGTTCTCGTCTGCCAATAGAAGAGGGTTAAGACTCCATCTGTGAGGTGAGTGTGAGGGGCTTAATGATTTTAGCTCCAAGACTAGAGGGGCATGGTCGGAGATAACAATTGTGTCATATTTGCACGATTTAATCGTAGGCAAGAAGTTATTATCTATAAAAAAATAATCAATTCTTGTGTAGCTATGATGCACTGGTGAGTAGAACAAATATGTTCTTGAGTTTGGGTTAAGAAACCTCCAGGGGTCTGATAAGTTGTGGTCAGTTACAAACTGTGTAATTGTCTTTGCAGTATTAGATGTCATCCCCCCTGTCACAGGAGTCCTATCTAAGAGTGGATTTAAAACACAATTAAAGTCCCCAGCCATTATAATTTTATGAGTGTTCACATTGGGAATAGATGCAAATACATTTTGCATGAATTCCTTATCATTGACATTGGGTTGCATGAACATTTATCAAAATCATTTTACTGTTAAATAAGTTGCCCATGACCATCACATATCTCCCTTCAGGGTCCGATACTACATCTGATGCTACAAATGGGACTGTTCTGTGTATGAGAATTCCCACACCTCTAGTTCTTTTTTGTAAAGCTAGAATGGAACATTTGTCCAGTCCAGTCTTTTTGTAGTCTGAACTGATCCTTGCTTAGTAATTGGGTCTCCTGTAAAAATACTATTTTAGCGATTAAGCCTGTTAGGTGAGAGCATACTTTCTTTCTCTTTAATTCGTGATTCAGGCCTTTAACATTCCAGCTCACAAAGTTAACTGTCCCATCATGGAGACATTGATTCTGAGTTTTTAATGTCATTTTATAGTCTTAACTGGTAGTGAGGCAGTTTTAATCTTAATTTCAAATTTCCCCACGAGTTATTGCCATATAGCCTATTGTTACGTTGATATTTATAGTTATAAGGATTAGAAGAATAGATTAGATATAGCCTGCTCTCCTTCTCTCCCCCCTTTATCCCCCCACCCCCCCATTTTGCCTCCCCGCATGAGGCTTGATCCCACTTTGCAGTGTCCCAGTCCTCTGACATACAAAGAGACAGAGCATGTCCAAAACAAAACAGCCCCCCCCCCCCCCCGCAGTGGCGTTTGAGAATTAAAACAAAGTAGAGATATCTATTGCAGCTGAAGTCTAAATACTATCTGCCAAAAATATAATCATTAACAGTCTTTAAGCTTAAAATAATCTTCAGCAATTTTAAGGTATTAAGATAATAAAATAATGAACCCTGGGAATGATTTTAAAAAAGTGGTCTAGGATAAACATAGTAGATCCTAATGCAATAGTAGAAATAGCAATAAACCAAGGGTATGATATTAAACAGTCTACTTTAAGGTAGTAAAAAAAAAAAAATCTAAAAAAATCAAACCCTACTTTAATTACTTCCACACATCCACACACTCACGTCTATAACTGTAATTAAGACATAAACATATATTGTCCATGTAAAGAAAAGGATGTATAATTATAATACCAGTCTCTTTAAAAGTGGATCCAACAGCAGATGATAGGCCCTTCCCATGCCATGACAGAATATGGCTCCTTATTAACTTTCAAAAGAGTGTCGGGAACAGCTTCTTTAATTCCTTTTCAGATTCCTCCTTGCTTTAAAATAATACATAATATTTGTCTTGAACTTCCACTTTCAGTTTGGCGGGATACAAGAGGCTGTATTTGATATCGGCTTTCCGTAGCAACTTTTTAATGTTAAAGTAGGCTGCGCATTTTGCAGCTGTTAATGGTGAGAAGTCGGGGAAAATACGAATGAGATTATTTTGAAATATGATCTCTTGCTTGTGTCTGAGAAGTGCCGTCACATCAAGCTTACATCGTAGTCACTCGAAGCAGACAATAAAAGACCTAGGTTTAAAAGTGCCTGATCTGAGTATGCGATAATCTGCTGCTATGCTCGGTATCAAATTTAAAGTCATCTCCAATTACTTTAGAGAGTAATTCTACTGCAAATTTCATTGGGTTTGAGCTTTCTCGTTTCTCAGGTATACCTTCAATTCTTATATTATTTCTTCTGCACCCATCTTCCAGGGCCGCAAGTCTGTCTCCGAGTTTTTTGCATTCGGAATTTGCAGCTGTAGCTTTTTCATCGGCGTTAGACGCCAATTGTTCCACGGTTTCAATTCGAGCTGTGAATGCCTGCTTAACGTCTTCCAGCTGATCTGTAACATCATTCATCTGATCGGCAAGTTTTTTCAGTTTGGATCTATTTTCTTCAATGTGTTCCTCTAATTTCTCCAAGATGCCTTTAAAGGTTGCGTCAAAACGTTTAAATAGACACATTTCCCGGTTTTTGTTATCCTTCTTAAGCTCACTTATGGCCGTAGCCAGTGTAGCAATCATCTCTTTCAATTCAGACAGTTCGCTTTGGCTTTCGTGCTCTACAAGTGGAATTGCAGCTCCTGTTACAGCAGATGCTGCAGGCTCGCGATGAGTAGATGAGAGCACGTACTGCAGGGCCTTTTCTAGTCTTGAATGATCCTCAGAAATCAGCGATCCATCATGGCCTGTATCACTTGCACCCTCGCTCCCATTTTCACTCTCGACAGGAGACAACCCCATGGAGCGGGGTCCTAGGAAGTCTGCACATTCGTCTACCTGTTCCAGGTCAGTCTCCGAGAGGCCATACCTCGTACTCGGGCCGGATGTCTGTCCAGACTTTGATGCAGTTTTAAGTTTCTTTTCCGGTTCTTTCTGACTTCTCTTTTTGTTACTCATGTTTATATATTGTAGTGGAAGTTCCTTGGGTCGGGTAAATACAGAATACCTCTAAATAATAATAAATACGTGGGAAAATAAAGCCGCTGCTAACAGAGCTCCGCTTCAGACGTCCATCTCTTGCAACGGACGAGACCAAGTGTGTTGTGTTTTGAGTGCATAACAAACAATGGCCTTGAAAAAGACCCATGAACAAGGTCAGGAGTCTCCCTAGCCTGCCTCACCCAAGTCAGCCTGACCCGCCAACTCCACAATCAGGCTGGATTCAAAATTTCAAAATATACATTATTGTCCCAAACTGTAAAATATTCCCATAATGGAAGAGGAAAAACTATTAAAATATCTGGCCTAAGCACAAATCAAATGATTATTTTTTTAATTAAAGATATTTATTTATAAATCACAAAATGAAACACAAAATGGCCAAAAGGTGAAAAAATAAGGCAAAAGGATTTACCTAAAACTAATCCAAAGCAAGCAAATCACAATACGTAATCCAATAACCAAAGCTGAAAACAGAAGTGAATAAAACCAAGGAATCAAAAAAATAATCAAAAGAAAGAATACAGTCATGAAAGGTTTACAACCGACCAAGTTAATGCAATTTGTACTTACAGGTGAGGGCCATAAAGTAACAATAGGGTAAAAATATTCTAGAAATTGCCAAAACCGGCCACAGTCATACAGTAAATCTTTCATTGTTATTATTGTTTCTTCACAAAGTTTCATATGTTTTCTGACTCTTGAGGGGCTCTGTAAGGTTTGTTTTGATCAGTACCGTAACTAATGCTTTCAGCTCACATCACCTTCCCTTGCACCAATGTTTCTCAACCATTATGGTCCTGACTCCCATGACCCAGTTTTGCTTTTTTAAGTTAATTTGTCAACCCACTAGCAGCACTTTCATTCCTTTGTTGAAATGAGCATGATGCCCCTTAACAACTGACAACCACCCAACAAAATGGTGGGACAGAAAAATGACATAACATCACAAATAAAAATTGATTTCAAGAAAAATGCTTTACAGAGAAGATCATTCATTCCTGGTTCTCTATGTGCAAAGGCCTCCAACCTTCAGAGTTTGTTAAGATAGAAATGAATTTTTAAATTTCAAAACTCATATAGCGATGGGCAGATAGATGAAGTGTGAATAAACAGTACTCTGCAAAAGTTTTACAATTAGGCAGGTGTGAAAAATGCTGTAAACTAGGAATGATTACGCAAACAGAAATGTTAATAGCTTATTTTTGTCAATTAACAATGCAAGTAAATCAACCAAAGAGAAATCTAAATCCAATCAATATTTGATGTGACCTCCCTTTGCCTTCAAAACAGCATCAATTCTTCTAGGTGCACTTGAATGCAGTTTTTGAAGGAACTAGACCGGTAGGTTTTTCCAAACATCTTGGAGAACTAACCACAGATCTTCTGTGGATGTAGGCTACCTCAGGTCCTTCTGCCTCTTCATGTAATCCCAGATAAACTCAATGATGTTGAGATCAGGGCTGTGTGCGCGCCATACCATCACTTCCAGGACTCCTTGTTCTTCTTTAAGCTGATAATAGTTCTTAATGATATTGGCTGTATGTTTGGGGTCATTGTTCTGGGGCAGAATAAATTTGGGGCCAATCAGATGCCTCCCTGATGGTATTGCATGATGGATAAGTATTTGCTTGTATTTCTCAGCATTGAGGACACCATTAATCCTTACCAAATCCCCAATTCCATTTGTAGAAATGCAGCCCCAAACTTGCAAGGAACCTCCACCATGCTTCACTGTTGCCTGCAGACATTCATTATTGTACCGCTCTCCAGGGCTTCGGAGAACAAACTGCCTTCTGCTACAGCCAAATATTTCAAATTTTGACTCATCAGTCCAGAGCACCTGCTGACAATTTTCTGCACCCCAGTTCTTATGTTTTTGTGTATAGTTGAGTTGCTTGGCCTTGTTTCCACATTGAAGGTATTGCTTTTTGGCCGCAATTCTTCCATGAAGACCTCTTCTGGCCAGACTTCTCCAGACCGTAGATGGGTGTACCTGGGTCCCACAGGTTTCTGTGAGTTCGGAGCTGGTGGCTCTGCTGTACATCTTCCGATTTTGAAGGGAAGTAAGCACGATGTGTTTTTCATCTGCCGCACTATGTTTCCTTGGCAACCACTACGTGGTCCTCAACGTTGCCCATTTCTTTTTTATTTCTTCAAAAGAGCTTTAATAGCACGTCTTGAAATCCCAGTCTGCTTTGAAATCTTTGCCTGGGAGAGACCTTCCTGATGTAGTATAACTACCTTGTGTCTTGTTGCTGTGCTCAGTCTTGCCTGTGACATGAAACTGTCTTCCACAACCTCACCTTGGTAGCAGAGTTTGGCTGTTCCTCACCCAGTTTTAAGCCTCCTATACAGCTGTTACTGTTTCAGCTAATGACTGTGTTTCAACCTACATATGAAAATGATGATCATTAGCACCTGTTTGGTATACTTGGTTGATCATACACCTGACTATAATCCTAAAAATTCCCTGACTTTGTGCAAGTGTACCTATAAGAACTGTTGCTGGCAAAGGCAAAGGTAGTCACACCACATATTAGTTGGATTTAGATTTTTCTTCTGTTAGCTCACTTTGCATTTTGTAAATTGATAAAAATAAACAATTAGAATTTATATTTGTGAAAGCATTCTTACTTTACAGCATTTGTTCACAGCTGCCTAATGACACCTCAGGACTGCAGTAAGAAATTTTGGATGAAGATGAAGTTTTGTCTGTCTTGGTCTCTCGGGTTGCCCAAAAGTGATGCCTACTTCAAGAAACCCCAGAGATTTATGTTGGAGGGACCAGAGGTGGCAGGGCTAAATGCCTTCACTGGACGGCTTCTTAGCACTGTGGGAAAAGGAGATGACAGTGTTAGCATAAGTGTCCCCTCTCACATCCAAGGGTTATTACAAACCTTGACCGAGTCTCCTAGGAGGTCTTCCAATGCGCATGCGTGACAATATATAAATATACAGTTTACATTGCAAAAGGTGCCCATGTAGGACTGCAGCCCCATGCAGATTTGAGTGGTACATGCCAGGAGTCAAACCAGGGGTCTCTATGGGGAAAGTGAACTGGCAATGCTAACACTGCCAGTGACACAAGACTTTCACTGATATGAGGTACTACTGGAGGCAAGAAGGCACTCATTCCTTGGGTGATATCAAAAGCTCCCCCCTTCCCAAACAGATAGTTGGCTGCAGTAAGTTACAGAATTTTTTGCATAGTCTCCTGCCTCCACATACAATAGACAAGTGACCAGAGGGTGTGCTGGCCTTTTAACTGGGAATATGGGACAAGTGTTTCAGGAGGCTCCTAGATGGAGTCCTAGCAGGATGTTCCCCGGAGTTCCCTGACAAACAACTGAAAATACCCCAGAAGTACTGTATATCCCAGGCTTTCTCTAGAAATTACTTAAGGCCATAAGTCAGGTTAGATTAAGGTTGGGAGGTATGGTGCAATGGGTAGTGCTGCCGCCTTGCAGTTAGGAGATCCGGGTTCGCTTCCCGGGTCCTCCCTGCGTGGAGTTTGCATGTTCTCCCTGTGTCTGCGTGGGTTTCCTCCAGGTACTCCAGTTTCCTCCCACAGTCCAAAGACATGCAGGTTAGGTGCATTGACGATTCTAAATTGTCCCTAGTGTGTGCTTGGTGTGTATGTGTGGGTGGGTGTGTGTGTGTGTGTGTGTGCCCTGTGGTGGGCTGGCGTCCTGCCTGGGGTTTGTTTCCTGCCTTGTGCCCTGTGTTGGCTGGGATTGGCTCCAGCAGACCCCCATGACCCTGTAGTTAGGATATAGCGGGTTGGATAATGGATGGATGGATGGATGGTATGGTGTTGGTATGGACTAACCTGGCTGTAGGAAACACACCAGAAGAAAGAGAAAGATAGAAAGTGGATCAGCCATCCTACCATGCAGATAGGGTATTTTTGTGTATTTGCAGGTCCAATTAGATTGTGTGACCATTGTTTTTCTCTTTTGTATTTGCCTATGTCCCCAATGTTGCTGCACCCTGTTGTAATGAACCCACTTCTTTTTATCTACCTTAGATTCTTTGCTGTTTGGTACAGCTGCCAAGCACCCACTAAAAAAATGTACATATACACTATGTATTGAGTGTTTAAATTGTTTAAAAAGTATTGAAACATGCTGGTATCACAGCTTTGCATTAGAACCTGTTATTCTAATAATATAAATGTCATTTTTACTCAGAAAATATATTAACTTAAGATGCAACCTTTGATTTGTTCCTTTGTAAAGTAAGAAGCTCTCCGGATGATCCCACATTACTTAAAGCAAAATTGCTGAGATGTGCTGTCTCAATAAGCTGAAAAAGTTGGTCAGATTTTTAATACTTGTTGATTTTTTATGAAAATGAAATTTGGTAATAAATAGAAATTCCCAATTTAGGCATGTGAGCAACACTTTAAATGAGATAAATTGAGTTTTTAATTTAAAGTTTTTGTTTGGGTTTGGCCAGTAATACATTCTGTTCTTCTTACACTATAATTAACTTTTTTTCTGAAACTTTGCAGTTTACCTCAGGAGCACTTATAATTTTCCTCAATTAACACATTTTTGCCTTGGTGGTTTTATTTCCAGTTTAAATAAGAAATATATGCATGGTGTAACATTCAGATGTGTTTGAAATCTTAATTAACTGTTTTGGAAAATGGAGCATTTTAAAATTTTATAGTAACTTCATCAAAGAGTTAGTTATGATAAATTGTCTGTTACATTTTTTTTTGTAACAGTGAGTCATATTCAAAAATAACAGTGATAATAGTATTGTTAAGGAACAGACAGGGATTCATCCCTGGCTCAAGTCTCTTGTCATTTGATTTTTGTTGTCTTTTGAATATAATTTTGTGAATTCTGTTTTTGAATATAGTTCCTTCTCAATGAATACAGTTTTGTTTAATTGTTATTTTGCATTGAATTATGTTGCTTGTATATCTATTAGTTCTTGTGTGTATGTTTCTTGTCCTGTTTATGTTAAGCCTAAGGGGGCAGAGTCCCTGACCCAGCAGCTGTGGAGCTGCTCCCATACCTTTACAATATAAGCCCACAACCACTACTATGCACTTCTTCCATTTTGTAGTTTCTGCTTCTGCCTTTTCGGTTCTCATTTTGAATTTCATATGTGCTTTCTTGTTCTGACTTTTTGGTTGTGAATTTTAGCTAATTGATGCTGTTTAGGAGTGATGAGGCCTACACAATTTTGGTGTGTAAAACTCAGGTCTGACTTTTGTTTTTGAGGCTTGCCTCCCTTTTTGATATCATTAACAGGCAGTATCATAACAAGAATGTAATGTGTTTTTAATAGCACTTTATAATATTATGTAGTTGAAAACACAGAAAACACAGACTTAATAGGATTGCGTTGGCTGAAACAGCTTTCATAGACAGCAGATTCCAACTAAAGTGTGAAAAGATTGCATTGATAAATGTCCTCTTGTTATTTGTTGATTGTGGAGAGTCTGTCGCTAATGGTAGTTACAATTTGTTAATCATGAAGTAGCCGCGGGAGTTTTAAAATCTTTGTTGAAGTTGCAATCTGAAATTGTTGGCTACATTTTTGTAATGTGCAGATAATGCAGCTGTAAGTTATTTTTTTAGTGTGATGGAATTCCTGATTTCCAGTGGATTCACTGTATTTGCATGTTTTTCACTAAGCTACAGCTAGGGAGCTCATTTCCGCTTTCATTTGTTTCTACGTAAGATAAGTTACTGGCATATTTTAGTTTCATAGTCATGAACATCATGTCACCTCCCCACTACGGTTTCAAGAAGCAGGAGAAGTGAGCTGCTGTGACTAAAGTTTGTGCAGGCTGCTATGCAACTTCAGGGGCCATATCTACAGACAGCATATGAAGCAGAAGCTGCTGCAGCACACACTACTCTGAATTGTTTTGCCTATTTTGCTATCTAGAGTAGCTGTTGAAGAAGTAAAAAATATGAATGTATATAATTTATACATGTTGAAACAGCCTCTACGAAGAGAAATTTAAAACAGTAAAATAATCTATAATTGATGTAACACAGAATATTTTTCTGCTTTAAGACAAGCAAGCTTGAAAATCCGACAGTGCTTTTCGCCAGGAGTTTTTGAAATTTGAAACCTTTTTACAGTATGCTCTATTCCGGATATCTCAACAAACATGTTACTTTCATGACAAATCTTTTAGATTAATAAGTGGACTTAATTTAAACAAGACTGCTTTACCAATAGCTGCGTTGTTTCATGCTGATAGACAGGCAGTATGATGTCTATGATGACAGTAGGTGTTTTATCTATACATATAAAAGACAAAGCCCTCACTGACTCATCACTAATTCTCCCACTTTCCATATACTGTAGGTGGGAAGCTGAAATTTTGCGTGCTCATTCCTTGCAATGTACTTACAAAAGTTAGGTATGTTTCATGTCCTATTACAACACCCAAGGGGGGAAACAGGTGTACCCCTTAAACTGTATATATAGATAGGGGAAACCCCCCCTCACTATTTCTGCGACTTCCAATATATGTAGGAAGCCCACATTTTCCATGCTCATCCTTTACACTGTACTTACAAATGTTAAGTATTTTTGATTTCGTAACGAACTTTCGAAAATAACGTCTTCTTTTTGGCGGTTCTCACCATTATGCTGTAAGGAACTTTCGGAACTGACTTCTCCTTTTGGCAGTTTCATTCCTTATTTCCATTAACAGAGGATTTATTTCACGGCAGTGACACACAAGGGCTGCCCCTTCCTTTTTCTGCACGGCTGCTGTCCACGCACCTACCACGTGGTTGGCTCCCTGCCTATATACATTAACGACATCCCGCATTCATGTGCCTCCTTACTCGCTTCCTTACTTTCCTCAGCTGTTCATGGTGCTCACTGCTCCCTTCTTCTTTACTCCACCACTTCAAGCTTGTTATTGTTGGCCTTGCTTCACGTGTTCCTGCTGGTGACTCCTGGCTTTTCGTTTACTCCACCGCTTCAACGTTGTCATTGTTGGACTTCCTTACTTGCTCACATACATCTTCCTGGTGCTGACTTCTGCTTTTCATTCCCTGCTCCACCGCTTCTCGCCTTCCTTTGTACTTTCTTTCTCAATGAGTGCAAGTTTACCCCGAATAACATGTCTATTCCGGTGATCACCATCGATCACAATTTCCCCGACCCATACCCAGTGGTATCCATGCCCCAAGATGTCATTTACAAAGAGATCCTTACATCCTAAAAATGTACATTTCTAATACACAACATACACAAACTCTTTACAATCATCAAATTCACTCTCAATACTAAAATAAGCCTATGACAATTACATTGACAATCATGTTACGTTATTTTTAAAATGTTTCCTTTTCTTTTTCATAACTTCTTTAACACACTACTTCTCTGCTGCGAAGCGCAGGTATTTTGCTAGTGCATTATATGTGAAAGCTCCTAAAAAGACTTGAAGTACTATGTTGTAGTGGTCTTGTGGCACCAAGTGTAGATCATACTCTTAGCAGGGAAGAACAGCGTGTTTATGAACACCAGAACATCAGTCAACAGTAGCGCAAAAAGTATGCCAGAATAGTGCTAAGTGATACACTGTAAGAGAAAAGGACTTGAATACTGACCTCAAGAGAAAAGTGATGGAGCACCAATGATGCTAAAGTGTCAAATAGCTGTACACTTCTTCTTTCTAGATGTCTGGTTATTGCATAGAAATGGAAAGCCATTTAATCAATATACAAATCAGAAGCATCAAACAGGAACAGGAGCAGCTGTAGTTCTTGGTTCTGAGCCCTGAAATAGATGAGCTATTTAAATTAAGAGTAGGTCACTGAGGGTGCACTGTACAATATCATTTTGCCACATAAATTAAAAATGTATTTATTAAATGTAATTTTAAATCAGGAACTGCAGTCTTACAATTACTAGTACTTTAATGGCCCTATACGGTCCTTTACTGGGTTGTGGTTCTTCGTAGAACCATTTCTTTCTGGGAAGAGTTCTTTGCATATGAAGTTGGTTCTTTGTGCTTTGAGAACATTCTAATATGTCAAAAAAACTGAAAATTGTAATGTATAGTGAGCTACAGATTAAGAAAACTTAGACTAAGCCTGTGTTTCTGTATGCAGAGAGAGCTCTTTTAAAATCATGAGCCATTTATATTTCATAAATCTGCTGCCATCTATTCATGACTATAATTTTGTTAATATTTATTAACTGTAAGGTACAGAATGTGTAGAGTGAAGGCAGAGAATGTATCAAGAGGCATATCAAGTGGCATCAGTCCAAAGGCATCAAATGTAAATGTTCTGGACAAATGTAAAATATAACATCATTAATATAAAAAAATGTTACTTTTGTTCAGTGCTGGTCTCTACATCATACATTGCACTTTCTGACTTAGATAGATCAGCCATGTTAACAGCAAAGTCAGTTCAATTTTCAGTTCAGTTTCTTTCTCAAACAAATGTCATTCCATACGTACAATTTATTTGCTTCATTTCTTTTTGATTTGAAAAGTCCTAGGAACACTCACATTCTCAGTGGGGTGTGCCATTGCTCAGTGATGAATCTAGACATTTAGCTCTGATTTTTACCCAGATGACTCAATGGGAACTATACTCAAATGGTACATTACAGGGTAAAGTAAAACTGCTAGCTAGAGACTTAGACAGAGCAGAGAAAAAGACATTTGATTGCACTGAGGTGATGAAGGTTTTCATAGGAATATGTAGGAAAATGTTCAGACTGTAATTGTGTGTAGCATGAAATCATTCAAATATGTCTTTGGGATAAAAGGGCAAAATCTGACACCCAGGGAGACTGCAATTTTGCTTTGTGCTTTATCTGCTCCACCAGACCAGGACTTAATAGAAATAGCATATTTAGGCTGTCTTCAAGCACATTCTGTGCACAGTACCCCATTTAGTGACGGATCATCAACTTTGGTGTCAGTGCACATTCTGGAGAACCTCAGATCATTATGTGCAATGAACCACAAAAAGACCTTAACCTTGGCATAACCTCTTTCATTTGCTTAGATTTCTGGATAGGAGAGAAGTGCAGCTATACACTGGAAAAACGACAAACACCCTGAGAAGTAAATTGGATGACATCAAACAAAAATCCTTCAACCTAAATGTAAAAATATTCTAAAGCATCTATCCCATTGTTAGCCTGTAAAAGGTGATAAGGATGGCTTATTCATTGTAATCTTCGGTATAATCAATGCAGCACAAGCTATGACAACATCATGACCTCTATTTCCAAGGAAGCCATAAGAAACAATGTTCTTTGTGGCACATTGATACTACTAGATTATACTAACCAACATTCTACCATTTGTATTCTATACTTTCATTTGGCTTCTTTATTATTTTCGTAATTCTTTGAATGTCACCATCTTTCTCCGAGATATATGTATTTACTGAGAAATTGCCACTTTCTATTTTTTATTATTCATATTTGAAAAGGCCTTGCTATGGACTGGTTGCCAGAATCTGTCGAGACAGACTCGAAAGTTTCTTAGGTTTTCTTTCAAAAACTCTTTTCCTAGTAATGTAGCCCAAAGAATAAAACATTTTAAATCTAAATAAATAAGGCAACTGGTGGATTACATGAAGGATATATAGATTTCTTTTTAAAAGTAAAATTCTAATTTAAGTATCTGCAGTACTAAGGTGTTGTATCTTGTTAGCCATTATGGGTGTGGTAAGAAGTTAAGCAAAATGACACCTAGAACGATTATAATATCGTAAGCTTTTGAGGCAACTCAGGCCCCTTCATCAGTCAAGATGTAATTGATTATTAAATGATTACAATCTTGCATGAAGACGTGGCCTGAGGAATAGTAAGCCAAAAAAAGGTGTCATTTTGCTTAACTAATTTAAGTACCCAAACAAGTACTTAAAAGAATGTTTTACACAAAAAAACCCCAGCATATTTTTGAATGAATCTGGGACCTCATTACTGCAAGGCAGTGAAGCTTTCCAGTGTGTCAAAGTGTTTTGTTATATTAGGGTCCTACAGTAACCCTATTCTCCCTTTTATACTATTTATTATGTAGACCATAGCAAAAAGTCCTCAAATCCCTTCTATAGCTCTCAAATGTTACCCTGCCTTTTATATGTTTCTATATCAGGCAATAAGACAGAGTATCAGAACAGGCAGGAGAGAATAAGGTGTAAATTAATTTAAAATACAAGAACAGTTCAAATGTGAGTGTTGGCAAAATAATATTAATACAACCAATTCATCTTGCTTAGACTACCAAGTGGCTCGGTCTTGGTCTTTGCTCCTTCATGGCTTTTGCCTAAGGCCTCTGAAAAAGATGGTCTTCTATTCCTCCATGGATGTAAAATGGCAGAGAGAAATAAAGAGTCCAGGGGATTCATTTATAAAACTTAGTGTGGATTTGAATGTGAAATTATGTGCACGGCAAGAAACTGGAAAATACATACGCCAAAAAAGATCAGCATCCTAAAACGCGGCATTCACATGCAATTCACCCTTTATAAATCACAATCACCTGGTAAATATGCATACATGAACAGGCCTCCCTGAAACATTCATAAATGGAGTATGCTAATTATCCTCGTACCAGTAACGGCGCACTGCACGATAACATGCAGTGAATACACTTGACTTGAGCATTCATAGTTTTCATACTCTTTCTCTGTACGGTTAGCATTCATTTGTTCAGAGGTTGATGCGCTTGCTGCTTCCTGAGCAGCTCTACTTTTCTCCACCCTAGTGGCCCGCTTCTTCTCTTCTTTCGTCGGCATCTTTTTGCGTTAAAACAGATGAAATCAATGTTTGTGTTGCAATTACTTAATACATTTTCTTTCATTTTTCACTTAAGCTGGCACTTAGGTCTTCAATCTGCCTCAAGAATGATTTAAGATATGAAGAGGTAGGAGAAGTGACGGCGAAGGTGGTAGGGATGAGAATGGCGCCCGTACGTATGCGCTGCACGGCCACCCTGCTGGCTACGGCCGAGAGTTGATTCTACAATAAAATAAAATAAAAATAACAAGAGGAATAACCTTGGAGGTCAATCATCACCCTGAAAGCGGATAGTAGACATCACGTAGTATATGTGTACCAAATTTCATGTCAATAGGAGAAACTGTTTGCAAGCTACAGGTGATTTAAAAATCCTGGACAGACAAACAAACGGCCACTGTAGTGTATTATATATAAATACATATGCAGTTACAATGCTGCAAAACTTCATTGGCTGGTAGAGCAACTCCCTCATGATGCACTGAGACCCCTCCTCTTGCATTCAAAGGTATCTGACTGTTCTCTGTAAGTGAGAGTGCAAGATCATGCACGACATTATTGTACCTCTCCACTTTACTTTGGGGACCCGGGAAAGGTTTAAGGCATCATAGTCTGAGCGGGTAACCACTATCACCTGATACATGTAATGACGTGATTACATTTACAATGAATAGCACAGGCCATATGAAACACTGAGGGTTCAATCAGTTTTTAAATAACAAGCCAGCCACCACGTACGGCACCATCACATCTGCTACTACTGAATCTACTTTGCTTCAAAATAAATGAATCACAGGTTCACCAAGGCCACTTAGCCACAATGTCTCATCTTGCATCACATATGACTTGTGCAGTAATGCAATTGTAACTGCTTACGGTTAACAAAAGCAGCTTCATTCTCGCTAGGTGCCCTTATTGCAATAGGAGTGCTGTTACTAGCTTCAGTTATGTTAGTAGAACTGGACACTGCTGCAAATTGCCTTTTTATGTTGGAAAAAGAATCCTGTGGGGGGTGCTCCGGGAGTATGGGGTACCGGACCCCCTGATAAGGGCTGTTCAGTCCCTGTACAACCAGTGTCAGAACTTGGTCCACATTGCCAGCAGTAAGTTGAACCCGTTTCCGGTGAGAGGGCTGCCCTTTGTCACCGATTCTGTTAATAACTTTTATGGACAGAATTTCTAGGCGCAGCCAGGGTGTTGAGGGGGTCCAGTTTGGTAGACTCAGGATCACTGGGTCACTGCTTTTTGCAGATGATGTTGTCCTTTTTTCTTCATCAAGCCGTGATCTTCAGCTCTCTCTGGATTGGTTCGCAGCTGAGTGTGAAGCGGCTGGGATGGGAATCAGCACCTCCAAATCCGAGACCATGGTCCTCAGCCGGAAAAGGGTGGAGTGCCCTCTCAGGGTGGGAGGCGAGATCCTGCCCCAAGTGGAGGAGTTCAAGTATCTCGGGGTCTTGTTCACAAGTGAGGGAAGAATGGAGCTTGAGATCGACAGGCGGATCGGTATGGCGTCCGCTGTGATGCAGGCTCTACATCGGTCTGTCGTGGTGAAAAAGGAGCTGAGCCGAAAGGCAAAGCTCTCAATTTAGCAGTCGATCTGTGTTCCTACCATCACCGATGGTCATGAACTATGGGTAGTGACTGAAAGAATGAGATCGCGAATACAAGCGGCTGACATGAGTTTCCTCC
This sequence comes from Erpetoichthys calabaricus, assembly GCF_900747795.2. Classification (NCBI taxonomy): domain Eukaryota; kingdom Metazoa; phylum Chordata; class Cladistia; order Polypteriformes; family Polypteridae; genus Erpetoichthys; species Erpetoichthys calabaricus. Next base: position 237,734,176 of record NC_041395.2, read on the forward strand.
GCAGGGTGTCTGGGCTTTCCCTTAAAGATAGGGTGAGAAGCTCAGTCATCCAGGAGGGGCTCAGAGTAGAGCTGCTGCTCCTCCGCATCGAGAGGAGTCAGATGAGGTGGCTTGGGCATCTCCTGGCTGGCCTGGGAACGCCTCGGGATTCTCCCGGAAGAGCTAGAAGAAGTGGCCGGGGAGAGAGAAGTCTGGGCATCTCTGCTCAAGCTGCTGCCCCCGAGACCCGACCTCGGATAAGCAGAAGAGGATGGATGGATGGATGGATGGATGGATGGATGGATGGATGGATGGATGGATGGATGGATGGATGGATGGATGTTGGAAAAAACCATATGAAAACTGGATGTAGTGATTTGCAGGTCAGTTAATGGCTTCCAGCTCAGCAAGCATGATGGAGGGAAGCTTGACAGAGATATTCCAGACCTATTGGCCAGTAATCAGAGAAGTAACAAAAGGAAGTCAATATAAACTGGCAAAAAATAAAAATAAAGTCTTCAGTGCAAATATGTAACATTGGCTTTTTGAAAGGGAACTGAAACACAGTCTGTATATCATAATCATCACTTTTGAAGTGTAATATGTTTGTCACTATAGTGTTCTTTAGGCTGAAGTAGAACCACACTCAGAATAACGTTTATTTTCTAACCCTGTTCAACTAACTCTCCGTAAAGCGTTCAAAAACCACACCCTTCCCTCAAGGCGCCATATGTCCCAAAAGATGCAGGCCATAGTAATCAATACCTGAATATAAAATAAATGACAAAAGCATTACTGAACAATCATATACAACAGTCACATCAAAACATATTATAATAATGGCTCAGTGATATAAATTACTATGCGTGTGAGTCATCATTTGACTGGTTTGACTGCATTTCCCTGCTTGATTAAGGGTTCAATCATTTCCCAGTTTCTCCAAAATGTTGCATATGTATGCTGTAAATATTATGCCAGTTTACGCATCAAGTTTTCTTTCATTAATCCTCAAGTTTGCATGGGAAGGTGTGTACACACATTTCAAGCCTGTTTTTATGCTTATTCAAGATTTAAAAATGAGGCCCCATGAGACCAAAGTTATGCCAATTCTTTGGTTTCCTTTCACATGTCAGGAACCAATGCCATGGTACAGAGTGACTCTCCTGACTCAGCGACCAATGAAGCAACATAAAACATAAAATTACAAGCTACAGAAAAAAAAATTAAAAGATTTTTGTATTTGTATTATTTAAGTTTACTGTGCTGCTCCAGAGATTTCTGTTTGATTCCTGAGTTTGCTTTGGGTACTTCAGTTTCGTTTAATGTTCAAAGAAGTGAGAGTTAAACTGATTAGAGGGTCCACATTAGAACTGTATGAGTAAGTGGGGTCGGGTGTGTGATTGTGCCATGCTTTGTGCTGGCTTCCTAGTCATGGGTAGGTCCGGACTTGTGCTCAGTCCAAGCTGGATAGATTCTGACTTGCTGCAGTCTAGCAGTTGACAAAGTAGGGTCAGAAATTGCATGTCTGTATGAATTTTCAACCTTGCCACAGCCCCGTGATGTATGATCAATGGCAGTGCTTTCCAGACTGTGTTCAGCGGGACATTGGTGTTCTGTGAGATGTGACCTAGTGTTAAATGAAAAAATATTGAAATTAGCAATTAAAAAAAAATAATACAAATGTATATTTTTTTTGTATTATATAATTTTTTTTTTACTTTATTTTTTGGTAATTTGGTAATCTTTATTTAAATATATTATGAATCATTAAATAAATAGACATATATTTGTCTCCTTTTGTTTTAATTCGCATTGTGTCAATAATATCCATAAAAAACATATGCGGCCAATTGTAATTGTACTCCATTGTACATACATACTGACTGCCATGAGAACTGTTCAGTGCATAGTGTTAATGACACTGTATGTGATTTTAGCCTAGTTCAAGTGCAGGAAATGAAATAGTTATATTGTATGATGAGAACTGTTTTCATAATTATTTAACTACTTCTGTAGGAACAATGAAACTAGCAAGCTTAAAGAGTAATTACACTTGATAACTCACATAAATATTTATTTTTATATTTCCAGTATTTCAGTATATTTCTATTAAAAAATCAACCATGGGTTTGTCGCTGAAAAGCAGAACTTTTAAACAAGAAGCAAATACTTCTAAAAGTCCATCTTCGGTTAATAAAAATGAAATTAATATTATAACTTCTTACCTTTTTGTTATTTTATTTTAGTTTGACGTTTATGTAACATGGGAGACACACCACATGACCCTGATTGTCACATTCATGACATCAGCTGTAGTGATGGCATACATATGTCGGCGGTTCCATGATACATTGTCCCTTAGTTGGTTAAATTCTGGAAAATTTTACTGTAGTTAGTTTCTTTTTCAGGTGCTAGGTTGCGTTTCTTTCTAAGTTTAGTTTGCATGAATATCTTGTGATCTTTCTGGCTTTGACTTGGCTTGCCTTTTTTTATGATTACTGTCTCCCATATTATCTCCTCATTAAATCTCTCACAATAAATCCTGAGAAGTTGTCTCACGACACAGTGGTATTCTTAGTGTAGGCCATTTGGTCAAAAATATGGCCTTAAACTTAAGTGAAATAGAAAACAAAAAATATAAAAATGCAAGCATGTGTTTAAATCTTATGCATTAACGTATGCATGCAATATATTTACAGGAAGTACGTTGGAAATTTAAGATGGTCTTCTCCTAGGGTAGACAGCTGTAGATTAGAACCTGAGAAGTGTAAATGAATTACATAGACTATACATTAGTGAACTTGTTTTGAAACCCATTATATTATCATCTTGTTCTGACTATGATGGTTTGTACAAACAGTATACCTAAGGAAATCTTTGATGATTGTTTATGTCTGTATGTAATTACCTTTTAGGCTGTATAGTGTAACCAACTGTCAAAGCTATGCATGCTTTTTAAAACATATAGAGCATGTTATGTATGTGTGCTGTGACTGCAAAAGTCATGCCAATGTCAATACCTCCACTGGTCAAATGGCTTGTTTCAGTGATATATACATCTGTGGTCTAACAGGTTCAAATTATGGCCCCAATGTCTCCGAGGAGTTTCTTGTCTGTGTGGTGTTTCTCAATGTTTCTAGTTTCCTTGAAATTGCTAAAGATGTGAATATTATGTTTATTGGAATTTCTGACCATATCCATTTGAATAAGCACCTAATCCATGGTGGGTTCATTCCTGCCTTGTTTCCAGTGCTACTAACATAGGCACTAGACCCCACCAAACGTTAGTTGAATCAAACAGGTCCAATAAATGAATGACAATTGTGGAACAATTATATTGCTCTTATTCATTCTGGGAGCACATTGTGTGTGAAATTTCCATATTCTCCCATGTCTGGTTGGATTCCCATTGCTGTCCAGTAAATTGGCACCTTTGATTTATAGTTGATTGGGTTACTACATGTAGACTGTTGCTGCTAGAACAGGCTAAGGCTGATTAAGTGGTTAAGGAGATGGAAGAATGACTTTACAGCAGTCCCGATCCAATATGAATATAAGCTAATCTGCTATTAAAGAGCATCTAAAGAGTTCATTTCTGTTTCCATTTTTGCCCTTGTTATGAACTGCCAAGAAATAATATGTTTTAAAGTATTTACTTTGATACAAAATGTTTTTATTGGATTCTGAATCCCAGTCTGTCAAGTAATATGTATATAATAGGCACTGACACCAGTCAGAATGCTCATTCTCATAAAATATAGTGCAGCCATTGAGAATAAAATGCGCAGACAACTAGATTTTAATTTAAACTAATATGCTCACCAGCTGCTTATTGAAATGCAGACATTGATTTGCTGCAAATCAGTGATGGGTGTGTAATTGTATTTTATTTTGCTTGAAAAATAAGAGGCTGCAGGAACTCAGTCTCCATCCCTCTCTCTCTCTCTCTCTGTGAATACAATAGATATTGTCTTGCCATTCTTTGTGGGCTGTGGATTTCCCAGGCAAATGACATACCTATCCTAGGCCTGCCGTTAAAGGATTACTTTATTTTGCTCCGGTGTCTTCCCTTTTTTCTATTACTTCTTTCTTTCACAGTGTATTCAGTAAGAACCTATAACTTGAGAATAACTTGCCATAAGCAAGTGACAGATGTACTGTATCTTATTTAAATAAGCTATGCATGCCAAAAAGTAATAATAGAAAGTATGCATTATATTTATTTAAAGTTAAGAAATTGAGAACAGCAGTGTATTTGATTTAAATATACCATACATGCTGAAAAATAATAAAGAGTACAAATGCATTATTTCCTTATTTAAAGTGTTAAGAAATTGACACATGCACTGTATTTTATTTACATAGACTGTACACAGTTGCTGAACAATAATAATGGCACATATGCATTACTTGCACGTAGCCCTATTCAATTATGATTCTATCAAAAAAATGCAGCTGTCAGAGACAAGGGATGGGGCCACGGCTCCAATTTCCATACACAATGCTCTTCTCACTTCAGGTAAGGGACTTAAAAGAGGCCGCACTGTGTTTAAGATGCATAGAAAAGGCTGGACCTTTGCTGGTAGACTCCTTGGGAAGGTGTCCATAGAAAAGTCAGGCGTGCTGAGCATTATTAACAGAAAATTAGAGGTCTTAAATGCAGTTTGCCCAGAACAAACGCTAGCTCCATGTGGACAGAGTTTACACGTGACAGGCCTGTGATTTTCACTTTGAGAAGTGTAGCAGCACATACACAGTCTGTTCTCTATCTGTTGATCATTCTGATCAATTGTTTAGTCAGTTTTTTTTTATAATACTTTGTACTCCGATATCAATATGAATTGCATAGGATTTGTTTTGGTGAGGCAAGTACAATAAACCGTCTATACAAGCATATAAAATAAAGACAACAATATTTATCATGTTCCACTAATTCACAATCACTATAATCCACTTTGCACAAGAAACAGAGACATAAGTAAGGGATACGTCAAGTTAGGGGACTTGTGTTTTCTATTAAATAATATGAAGTTATGTATTTGAATACATTCTTGCTTATGATGACACCAGAGAGTGGTGACATGTTGTATGTTGGTCAGACATGCTAGTAAGAATTCCATTGTAATCTGCACATATGACAATACTACTAATACTATTACTATTACTACTACTAGAGCCAATGTAACAAAAACACACTTAGACATTGTGGAAAGCAGCCCAGACACAGACAGGCAAACACCGATGGTTCAAACCCAAACACACGTTTATTATACATTTTGTATACAAAGTGTACCACGCATAACCCAGTGCCCCTGAACCAATCACCCTTAGTCCTGGCCTCTCTCAACAATGCCTGTCTTCTTGACCGCCTCCACTCCTCTCCTCCGAGCTCTGTCCTCTTCCACCCAACTCCAGCTGTCGAATGGAGGGAGGCAGCCCCTTTTCTGTTCACCCGGATTTGCTCCAGGTGCCTCCCGATGAACTTCTGCCGGGTGTGGCGGAAATGCTGATGTCCAGGGCCCTTCAGGCATTCGGGCGCCCCCTGGCAGTGACCACGGGCCCCTATAGGGTTGAGCTTCCATGCTCTGTTCCCATGGTCCCCATACCAACCAGGGTGGCTGCCCCCTCGTGGTTCGTAGGAGGCGTAAACCCTCTTCCGGTCCTTCCGGGCATCCCAGCTGGGTACCACCCCTAGCCACTTGCCACAACATATATAAAACATGTGCACAGGTTTCCAAGGTCAGCATGTTACATTTAATTAGCCAGAGAATAAGTACTTTTATAAGATCTAGTACTCCCGGTGTTGAGTTAACTGGCCTAAAGACATTAAACAGAGAATGGACAGGGTGGAACTGTTCTGATGAGACCTTTCCATCTCACTTTCCATCTCTCTCTGTCTCTCTCACTGGAAGAGTATAGAGAATGCACAGTGAACAGATGGCGTACAATGTAGTAGTATTTTAGTAGTAGTGTCCAAAACTCTCTCTACCTGCTGCTTCTTCTCAATGGACAGCACTGGCATATCAAACTGTGATGAAGAAGGACAAAACAGTTTAAATGAAAAACATGCACATGTAGAAAATAGTCATTTTGAGACACACCAAGATTTTTTAACTAGTCAAGAAACTAAAGCCTCTGGTGTTCTTTCTTGGTCATGTTAGAGACCCACAAATTGTATTATATATTGTGGTAAGTTAAATTGTATATTATAGTAGCTGTGTTGCTTGAGCTTTATTTCAAAACATCATTGTAATCTTTACTTTACAATCATTTCAGCACGTGACAATTTGCCCGAAAAGAAGCTGTTCAACTGGAGATCTCTGATTCCAAACATAAAATCTTGGGGACTGTAGCTATGTAATATGATGGGATAACAGGAATCTGCTGTATAAATATGGATTCTGCTTTATCAAACCCTGTTAAGGCTGTGGTCACATGTTCTGTCCCTGATCTGCCCTGGAGTCAGATTGTCATTCATTTTCAACCAATCAGTTTTAAAACCAGCCTCTGACATCTTAAAGGAGGGACCTGATGTTCAACCACAGAATTAGGTTCATGAAGCCCTCCTAATCACTGCATTGTGATGCCATATAGCTTCTATTCTGTTAGACAATCCTTCAGTTATTCCCCAGTTTTCATGAAAATATGATCATGTCTTTGTGAATGATGCCAGAACAAATATATATAGCCTCATGCAAATCGGATTTATTTATATAAATATATATATAGATATAACTGTGTTTACTAGCTTTGCCTGGGTAATACAGGTACTTGTCGACTTACGACCGCGATTGGTTCCGACTGACTGGTTGTAAGTCGATCTGGACGTAAGTCGGCCTATGTTAATTTAAGGTAAGAATATTAGACTGGGTAATAATATTGTAATCATCTTAAAGTAATATTTTATCAACATTTTCTTACTTTCTAAGACAAACACAGCATACTACAGTACAATTTGTTTAATATGTGGAAAACGTACAAAACAAGAAATACTGTACTGTACATTTAATTCCTGGCACCACTGGTGCTTGGCTGCGGGTTGTCGATATCGCCTTCATCAGATCAGGCGAGGCTGCGGACGGGGTGATGGGAGGAGTTGCTCTTTTCATAAACATAGTGAGCTTCGTCTGAATTGTTTGTTTTTTTTTTTCTCTTCATAAATTTCGCAATAAGGACGAAATGTGTTGCGTGCCATCCGTTCAATCCTCGCAAATCGTTCAATATTTGGGTCCATTTTTTCAAAATGAGCGAGGAGTTTATTCAGTAGATAAATCTTCTGACAATCCCTTTGTGGTGAACATTGTTTGTGGCACCTCCTCCTCTTCGTCTTACTCCAATTCTCTTGTTTCTTCTTCCGCCACTCTTTCTTCTTCCAATTCTATCAGCTCTTCATTCATAAGTTCACCTGATTCCCGGTCTAGCAACTCCTCGACATCTTCCATTTCACATTCCAATGAAAGGTCTTTTGACAGTTTCACTATTTCTTCACGAATCTCATCAAGTTCTTGTTCACTGTTAAATCCAGCAAAAGTATTTACATAACGCTTAACACACTTCTTCCATACGCCATTCATACACTGTGAGTCGACATTTCTTGCGGGGAGGGCTTCTGTTTTCTCTGATCTGAGTTCACCTCTGTTATAGCGCGTCTTTATTTGAAAAGAGCAGTGTCAGATCGGGGCGAGCGTGAACGCTAACTTTGACAAGCACTATAAATTTACAATGGTTGTTACAGACGTAAATCAAATGTATGTTTTTATTGTATAATATTAACAATAACAGCAGCTCTCTACTCAAAGCGGTAAACTCGAGAAGCTGCTAGCATCGAACCCAGAAGCTCTTGATTGGGAGTCAGCAGTTGTGTGTGGGAACTGTTAACATTTGAATGTGATGATTGTATATAAAACTTGTGCACGAACGAGACTGGGATAACTGTGGATGTGGATGTGAGTGGTGTGTGTGACTGAGAATGACTGGTGTGAAGCCTGAAGTCCAAATATCAAATAAACACTTTCACAAGTACAACAGAACAAGTGCGCTTTTATTCAAGAAGAAAAAAGAAAGCAGGTTGCGGTAAGCAGTTGATGCGACTGCTTGCGTAGTGCAATCCTAAGAACTGCCCAATCAAGAGCTTCTGGGTTTGATGCTGGCAGCTTCTCAAGTTTGCCGTTTTGAGTAGAAAGCTGCTATTAGTGTTAATATTATAGGGTTATATGTTAGGGTTATATTATTATCGAAAATTGCCAAAACAACAAGACACAAACACACGTGGGGCAACACTGCTGCGTATATTTTTACTGCTGCATAGCGAGACTTGAGAGTGCGGGAAACTGGCGCTGCCAACATCTGGCGGGGGAAACAGTCAAACGCGTCGTAAAGTCGAACAGTCGTAACTTGCATAGGTCGTATGTCGACGAGGACCTGTATTTCAAAATTAGCTAGGAGCGGGAGAATTATGGTATTTAAACTAAATACAAATGGTGATCTGAATTCACAATGAGGTTTGCCTCTGCTCTGGAGTTACTCCTTGTTAGCAGAGTACTGCTTCAAATATAATAAAGACACAGTGCCGGGAGAGCACGATGGTGGTGTGATAATGAAAGACTGCACTTTCGACCCTAAAATGTAATAAATAACTCCAAGATGATATGGCCTTACCCAGGGTAGATGTGGCTATGACAAAAATAGTGAGGGAAATAGTTTCATTAAAAGAGAATGTTTAAAGTAATGGGTGGAAATCAAACAGAAACATTCTGTTTGGAAGGCAAGCATGCTACCCATTACACTACACCATTGCACCATGCAAACTGCTCTTTCTCTGCTGATATATCACACAATAGCGTTTCCTAACGCTTGTTCTCCTCTCTAAGGGAGCAAGGTTAAAACTATATGTGAAAAACCTGACTTATGGTTATAGATAAGTACTTGCATACGAAAACTTCAGTTTTTTGTGGCTTGATAAACAAAGCTGTGCATAAAGAATAAACAAAGAGAAATTGTGCTTTATTGATATGGAGATTGTGCTGATAAGCCTATTTTTAAGTGTATTTTAATATAACCTTTTAATATGTATCTGCTATATAATGGTGCCTAATGTTGTGTCTTAGTTTATTTTTAAAAGCTTGTGCAGTTGTCACATTCCATCCTTACATGTTTTATGTTTCAGAAATAAATGATTATCCACAGGCCAGAATATCCACATGCCTGCCCAGAGAGAGTGCACCTGAAAGCAGTCTGAGGTTATACTCTAGTCTAGTGGGTGGCTTTAGCCTACACTATGCCAAAATGCACAAAATGCTTCAAAAGTTCAAAAATAAGTACAGTTCACAAAAGACAGTCCAAGTTCCACCTACGTGAGGATGACCATAAACCTCCAACTTGTGGATGAAGGGGGCAAACAAAGAATCTTTATAAAAGAAGTTTTATATTACAAAAATATCACAAAATGGTCAAAGGAATTGCCAACAAGGTAATCCTAAGCAGACACTAACAAGAAAACAGAACACTAAAAACAGAAGCAAAATTGTCAAAAAGCCAGTAAATGTAAAGAATTAACAATAGCAAAACATGGAAATATTCACCAACCACCAAGAACATACAGTATACTGCAGAGAAATTACAAGTCCCATGAGCCTTTATAGGGCTTGGATCAGTCCATCAAAGAATATTGACAGGTGGTCCCGCCTCTTAGGGAACCATCCATAAAATACAAGAAACAAAACAGAACATACTGTCATACGTAGAACCTAAATAGTAATCAAAACTGACAAAAATACATAATTATACTGTGAGGGATGGCCCATGCCCATACCCGGCTGGGACGCCCTCGGGATGCGAGTATTCACAGGGCATTATTTCCCTATAGCATTGAATGGCAGCCCCTCTGGGCTGCAGTGGTGCCTTGAATTCCCACAGGGCATCATGGGACATGGAGTTCTTCAATGCAACCCTCTTGTGTTCTGTGGGTGCCACAAGGGGGTGCTGCAGGGACTGGGCAGTCCTACTTTATGGGGCTCCAACCTTACCCAGAAGTGCTTTTGGATCCACATGAATAGTAGACTGGAAGTACTCCCAGGTGGGAGATAAAAGGGATGAGCCAGAGTCTGGAGGAAGGAGGACAATGCTTGTGAGGAGGTGTAGAGTATCAGTGACAGAGAGAAAGAAGAAAATGGTTGCTTTATTGTTTCAAAAATTATGCTTATTGCATATACTTGTGGCTGTGGTAGTGGGAAAAACTTAATAAAGAAGAGTTTCCCATGAATAAAGACTCTTTGTGCTTTTAACTTGTGTCCAGAGCCAGCTTGTGTTGGGTGTTTGGGGAGCTGGAGCACCAAATGGTGTCAATACAAATAATAAACATAAATAATATAACTGTTAATATTTAAAGCATGAAATACTAAGAATAAAGAAAGGAATTTAAACATAAGGCAATGGTTGGCTTAAACATAACATGTTAGATGTTAAAATAGTAAATACAGTTTTTAATAATATAATTTGTCTTTGATGTAAAGAGTAACCTCGGTCAATATCCAAATATACTTCACTGAAGTCTTATATGTAGTTCCAATGACAAGAGAAGGTTAAGGGTGGGCGCTTCCTTCCATTTTCTGCATCCATTTATTTCAATTCAAGATAATTGAGTACCAGAAGCTGTTCAAACAGCACCGGGCACAATGCACTAAGCAGTTCCCAAATGGGATATTAGGCCATTACATGCCAACACTCACTCACACGCCCATTTTGGGGTGTGAATTCAACCGAGAATGGAGGTTTTTGGAGTGTGATGGAAAACCTGCATGCCAAGAGATCTCTCTCTACCATAAGGAATTACAAAACTAATCACAGTCAATGATAGGCCAGGATTCAAAGCCAGTTTTCTAAGTAGTTTATCTTGGAAATATTCTATCCACTTTTCGCCAAAAAATGTAAAATAATGCTGAAGTTATGGTTATTCATCCATAATGTTCCTATTGAACAAGTCAGCCACCTTAGTCTCTCATCATGCTAGTGGTTGATGCTATTTTTAAGTAAATAAAAATAAAATGATATTCTGAAGCAGTATGGGTTTATTTTATACCAGATACATTTGATTGAATAATCATTCATGTAAAATATACATGAACTTCTAGTTGTAGGGAAGTTTCAATATTTGAACTCTGATCCTGTCTTCATGAGAGGGTTCTCTCACCTCTCTTATAGATTTTGCATGAATGACAAATATTAAAAGAAACACATTTTTAAACAGTGAAGATGACTATTAACCCCGAGGTTGATGGATTTGTTAACTGATGTACTGTACTAAGTTCTTTCTACAATATAATGATAGCAAAAGTAAAGGTAGTATCATTAAGCTTAGAAGAAACACAATGTATCCGCAATAGAGAATCATGCAATACAGCTTGCTGAGCATTTTAAATAACCCAGGACATTGTAGATTCAAAAATGAAGTTCTATCAGAGATACCAATGCATCTTCTTTCAAAGGAAGATGAATCTTTCTAATTTTAATAAAATGACACTTTTTCATTAAGCATGCATTGAGTCAATTTTATCTTATACTCTGGAGGTTTGGTTTGCAAATATTAATATTAACTTTGAAAATGAGGTAAATCAAATTATGAAATGGAGCGACAAAATAATAAGGACCCAACATCCAAATCTGTCAAAACTACTTAGTAAAGAAGGAGTGTAACTTTTTAGAGAGACCTCATCCATTATATGCAGAGTGCAGGTTTTCCACTCAGGTCAGAGGTTCAACATATTGAAAATGCACCATGTCTGAATCAAGTACTGTATTCTTTTATTCCAACAGCTGTTAACCTTCTCAGTAAGATGTGCAGTAGCTCTCAAGCCTAACTTGCAGTCCTTATTGTTTTGTTTTATACTAATGGTTTTTAAAAATTAAAATGTGGCAAAGCAGCCAAAATTAAAATCGCACAACACTGAACAATATTCACTCTATATTCACCACTACTCAAAATATATATTTTATTTAAATCTATTTATATACCCACTCAATAAATTTTCATGGATTTCAACCTCTTGTGCTTTTGACCTCTTTGCTTGTTTCCCTGACTGCATCTTACTTAGCCCTTATTGATATTATTTTCTGAACCTAAATAGTCAGAAAAGGGTCACAAGGGACAGGATTCTTTCCCAGCAGTCGCCTGTGTAGGCTAGCACTTATTCTGAACAAGACACAAGTCCATCACCGGGCACACTCCCCTACACGCACACCTACATATACAGTACTCTGCTGCACATACACTCACACTCACTCACAGCAGGCCAGTTTAGAGTTGCTAATCAACCTGAAAGCATGAACTGCCTTAATCCAGCTCAAATTCATGGGGTACCCATGCCTACCTCAGCAACATCTGACAGAAGGCATAAATCAAGCCAGGACAGGGCACCAGTTCATTGCAGGATCACTCATGCTCAAACCGGCACTTATGCTGCATCATTTTAGAATTGCAAATAAGCCTGAAATACATATCTCTGAAATTTCAGGGGAAAACTAGTGTACTCAGAGAACAAAAGGCAAAGCCACCCTGCAGGCTCTACAAAGATAGGTGTGGAATTCTCAAAAATGATGGATATGTCAGACAGCCACTGTTTCAATCCTCAGAAATGATTTACTGTACAGTACAATAGGCAATATGGAAATCTGACTGTAAATTAGACAAATCAATATATGGACTTATCTATTGAGATAAAGTGAAGAAGATTTGGAATAGGGCATACACTATAAGTGAAAACTATAAATAACTGAAATGACTTTGTCCTGGTGAATGTTATGGACAGAAGGACACACCAAATTTCTCAATTAATAAGAACACTCAACAGCTCCCATGTGCCCACAGACTATCTGAAAGTTATAATATCTTTAGCATGTGCTGCTTCTGCACTAGTAGCTTCAGTTTTGGGTGTCAAGTCAATCAGGATGATTCAGGGCTTTTTATCATTCGTGGCCAAAGACTACCATCAAGGTAGCAAAAGCAGAGATGGAAGTTTACCCTGCCGTTGCTCTTTCCACGTTCACAGAAAATGCAATTGTGACGAAGGTGGACCTTTATAAATATGTCATAAATATTTTACACTTTGCCACACTGAAAACTGTTACTGATACACCGAAGTAGTTCTGTATGAGTTGGAAGGTGAGAGGGCGCCCTCTTGGAAGGAGCTATGTAAGCCCACAAATACGAAAGGAATGGCCGACCTGTAGTGGAAAATTCTGTGTCAAGTGCACTTGCTGGATGAGGGAGGTAGGAGTCATTTATTAAAGATGCCAAAAACATTTTAACTGTCTGAATCCAATCCAGAACTCTTCCCCGAGTCTCTTCTGGGTTGCTGACATCTTCAGTCTGTCACATATAGCTAGCCTAGAGACTTGGCGGCTGTGAGTATACGCAAACTCAGTCTATCTGTCAGAAAGCTAATGGGGATTGGTAACTGTGAGAACAGAGACTGACCAGTAAATCAAAAGCTTCATTTAAGGAGATGATTGTTGCTTCGTTAATACTGTAGAGTTCAAATCTTGTAATAATGCACACGCTGCATCATTTCTCTAAAAATGTCTCTACCTTTAATAGCAAACAACACTGCACACTACTACTTTTTCACTTTTTGTGAATTTCCCCTTGGGATTAATAAAGTATCTATCTATCTATCTATCTATCTATCTATCTATCTATCTATCTATCTATCTATCTATCTATCTATCTATCTATCTACTTGAATTCCACCTAAGAGAGGATCTGCTCTCCCTTAAACAACAGAGAGCAAGCCGCTCTAGAGAAAGATAACTTCAGATTCAGAAGTTGCGCTTTTCATTCTAAAACCTTAATTTTGGGCTGGAAGTCATTGAGTGCACACTGAAGACTTTAAACCAGTTTAATTTTACATGTAAGCAACCCACAAGCAATCCCTTCAGAATCAGGTAGGCAGCATTACTCTTGTCCAGGAAATATTTTAGCCCAATTAAAACCGAAAGAGACAGTAAACTGGCCTCAGGAACACAAGGATTACCCACCAAGGGACACTCTACAGCAAAAAGCCATAATATGTATATTCCACAAAATGATAAGTTCACCAAGTCTTGTGAACTGATTTTTAAATTGCATTTGCTGCAGTTGCCACAGACAGATGAGCATAATATATAAAACGCTACGGTTTATTGAATAATCAAAGAACTAGCACCCATGTCAGGTAAACAAATGTTTCAACACAATATTTTCATCTGCCAGTGGCAGAGAATTCTTGCTAGCCTAAATTATTGCTTCATGCCCTTGTCAACATTTACGTTCATGATAGATATTAATATCTTAGCCATTACAAAGCTTTGAATTACACAAACATTACTAGCCGGATTTCTTTTAGAATTTAAATACTTTTCTGCCTTCCAGGTGTTTGTCAGCCACTGCAGTTCTTCAAGTACCTGATATTACATCAAATCATTTACTCACTCAGTTCAATACCCCTTAAAAGGAAAGCAGTATTAAGCTTACAAGGAAATATTTGCTAAATCAAAACTCCATTACCTTAGCTACTGAAGCCTTAATAAATGAAATAACAAAAGTAAATATTCATTTTTTTATTGACTGCAAGCCAAGTTTGCAATTTGGCTTTCATATTATTTTTGCTTTTTTTTATGATCAGTTACATTTAAAAACGTTGTGCCTGTGCTCTTTTGCACACCTTGTGCATATACTGTAATGACCTATTTATTGAAAATTCAATAACTAAGTTCAAGGAGTGGTGTTCTTCTCAAAAGAAAACACTGACTCACCATGACTGAACATTGACAGAACGTGTGCAGGGACTCCAAATGACCTTTAAAGTGTATGTTTAAAACTGTAAATGGAACTTGTTAGATTTTGATTTCATTCAATAATTGGAATAGCAATTACACAGTCTGAACAATGTTCCAATTTGCCTCTGTAGAAGGCACTGACAGACCATTCCTGAACTCAGAAAAGAAGCCAAGGAGGTCAAAATAACCAAAAATAAGACTTTATTATAACAAGCATGAAGGAAGATGGTGCAGAGGAAGTAAAACACAAATTAACCACAAAACAGAGAAGAATCAACAAGACATAATGCCTCTGTTTATAGAGATCCACAGTCCCTGTCTATCCATTGTGGTGCCTGCCCACTAAGCTAATTAAGTACCTTTAAAGTCTCCTGTCTCTTCAGTAGCACTCAGTGCTCAGATTGTTCCCATCCTCCAGACAAACCCCTGCCTTCTCCTTCTTCTGTCTCGGTCCCAAGCTGCCCATACTGGCATTCATAGGGGCTTTTAAACCCAGGCCTATATTTACTTCTGTGTAAGCCCTGAGAAGCACTTCATGGCCTCCAGTGACTCCTCCCAGTAGTTCTAGGTGTTTCTGCACATTCCCAAGGCTAGGTAAACACACTTTTACAAATCAGACAGCCTGTTATCCTAGTATGCCTGAGGCAGCACAATACAGCGGACTCAGAGGGTATTCAGGGTCCTTTACTTTTTTTCAATTGATTTTGCTGTGTTGTTACCTTGTGCCAAAATCATTTAAATCCATTTTCTCCTAGATCAAGCAACACTCTATACCCTACAATGACAAGCAAAAACAGAATTTTGGAAATTTGTGCAAATGTATTAAAATTAAACAAAACCTGAAATATCCCATTGACACAAGTTTTCAGACCCTTTACTCAGTACCTGATTGAAGCACCTCTGGCAGCGATTGCAGCCGCAAGTCTACATGGATATGACATGGCAACCTTTGCACGCCTGTATTTGGAGATTTTCTACCATTCTTCTCTGCACATCCCCTCAGGTTCTGTCAGATTGGGTGGAGACTGTCTGTGGACGGCTGTTTTCAGGTCTTTTTGGAGATGCTTGGTTGGGTTGAAGTCCAAGCTTTGGCTGGGAAATTCAAGAACATTCCCAGACTGATCCTTAAGCCACTCGTGTGTTCTCTTTGCTTTGTGTTAGACTAATTGTTCTTTTGGAAGTTGAACCTCCAAGCAGGATTTAATTAAAGATATCTCTGTAATTTGCTCCATTCAGTTGACCCTCAACTGTGTCCAGTCTCCCTGCCACTGAAAAATAATCCCACAGCATGATGGTGCCAGCACCATGTTTCACCATTCGAATGATATTGCACAGGTGATGAGTAGTGCATGGCTTCCTCCAGATATGACACTAATCTTAATTTCAACAGGTCAGAGAATCTAGTTTTTCATAGTCTAAGAGTACTTTAGGTGCCTTTTTTCAAATTACAAATATCCTTCTATGTGTCTTCTAATGAGGAAAGGCTGCTGTCTGGCCACTCTGTCATAAAACCCAAACCAGTGAAGTGTTGCAATGATGGTGATCCTTCTGAAGGTTTCTTCAATCTCCACACAGGTTCTCTGGAGCTTTTCCAGAGTGACCATCGGGTTCTTGGTCACCTCTCCCATGATTGTTCAGTTTGGCCAGGTAGCCAGTACTATGAAGAGACATGGTTGTTCCAGACCATTTCCATTGAGGAATTATGGAGGCCACTGTGCTCTTGGGAATCATCAGTGCTGGAGGAATTTTATTGTAGCTTTCCCCAGATCTGTGCTTCAGAACAACATTATCTCTAAACTTTGCAGGCTTCAACCTCATGGCTTGATTTTTGCTCTGATACACCTTACCAGCTGTGGGACCTTCTATGGATAGATGTGTGTGGTTTCTTAATCATGTCCAATTAATTTAAATGACCACAAATGGACTCCAAACAATATGTAGAAACATCTCAATGATGATCAATAAACCTGAGCCAAATTTCAAGTGTCAAAACAAAGCATCTGAATACTTGGGTCAATGTGATATTTCAGTTTTTTATTTTTAATAAATCTGCAAAATTTTCCAAAATCCTGTTTTCACTTTGTATTCGGGGATATTTAGTGTTGCTTCATGTAGGAAAAAAAATTAAATGATTTAAGCTCAATATTGCAACATAGCAAAATGTGAAAAAGTGAGGAGGTCTGAACACCTTCTGAATCCACATTATATTGTGCTGGAGCTATGCAGCACTCTCTGGTGGCTTGTGGGACTCTTCTCATAATATCTGCAGTTCCAGGGTTTTATGCAACCAAATCATGTATAAGATGTGCTAATGCCACTAATGGTGACACTACCTGGGTTTCCTTCACACTTGTCAGAATAATGGAAGACTGGCGATAGTCCAGAAATGTGAGACATAAGGGAATGCAATAATAAATCTCATAATGAATATGCAGGTCCAGATAAAGCGACAGCCAGCTGGTCTTTAATGGAGGCAATTTTCCAGATTCTGTTTTGAGTTAACAATAGTTATGGGGATTCAAGAATAAATAGCCTCTGCTTACTATTAAGTATGTTTTCCCGACTAGTGGAAGTAAACAGCACTTTCTTCCCAGTACGAGAACAGATAAATTCATTGATCAATTTAAACCATAATCAATAAGGTAGGAAAGTTTTGTGTGCAGGTTGCCCCAGCAGCTCAAGGTCACAGAGGGGTGCCCTGTAAAGCTCATAAGTGATTTCTTTCAATTCAAATACAACCATTTGAAATAAACTACTTCTGAGTGATTGATAGAATGCTGTCTTATATAGCAAGCTTGCTGCACACTTCACGTTCAATCCATCCTGGTATTCAGACCACCAGTGGGGAGACACATCAGTCTTGATAAATGGAGGAGCCTGTAAGTAGTTCTGTATGAGTGTCAAGTGACTTGGTATTGATCCACAGTGCCAGGGTCCTTAAATGTAGTGTTTGATTCTGCAGGTTTAATGACATAATTGCATATTGGATTCAGAGTGATCCCCTGCTGTGGGATTAAAAGGCTATGGTGTCTACAGTGATTGAATGGCCAGTGCAGAAACAGAAGAATTGTTGTGAACTGGAGTCTCAGACATGGCAAATATGGATGTTAGGCCTTGAAAATTCTCGACAAAAGGCAGGCCAGGACTTTCACAGGTCAACCCAGTCCAGCTAATTGTATTCTTCATCCTAGCAGTCCTCAAAATGGGAAGCTAGCTTAAAAGCTTAATATGTAAAGAAATGTTCCAATATATATCAAAATGCCCGATAAAAGAGGATGATTATAAACAGCAACACAGAAGCGTTACAAATAAAAGATTTATTAATTGAAATAGAAAAATATAACAAGAATGCTCAGAAGAGAATGCTAAGCAAACAAGTCTCAAAACACAATCCAAGAGCAGAATTCAAGAACAAATCAGAATAATCAGTAAATCAAAAAAAACTATACTTACAATAAGACTCAAAACAACTTCAATACTCAACTGCTGGGTCTTTCTTCTGGCTGGAAATAAATAGCCAGAAGCCATGATGCCTACTTGGGCTAAATCCACAAAACACAGGGAATGGAGATACAAATAAAACTAACACCAGAAAAATATAAAAAATAATAACCTAAAAATATTACAAAACAATAATTAACCATAAAATTCACATAGCAAAAATAGAGTGTGATGGATGAGAAAGTCAGAATTGTGACTTGACTTTCTGAAAAATAAATTATTGGGGAATAAACGTGAGGAATCAATCAATGAGTGTGTGTGTTGTTCAGCTCAGCGCTGCAGCAGAGTTTGTTTTATTTGTCCTTGTTATTCATGTATAAAACAATCTAGGTGTATCTGTTCAATAGGCTCATTGTATAAAAAAATGAAAACAAGTACAGTTTCATCTATTACCTGGACCATGGCTTTAAAGTAATACTGTGATGGCTGGTGGTATCTGTGGACAGATGATGTTTTAATGAGTTGGAGCAGAGTTTTGATGAGGAATGCTATTTAAATGTAAATTTGCAAATATGCAGTGCTAAATCAATAAAGGAGTGAAGCCACTTTATTCAGACTAATTTATTAGTTTCTCATGCTGCTACAGTAACGACATTAATACGCACAATGAAAATTGTTTTTCTCTACAAACCAGGAACAGATAAAGTAGGTCTATTTTATTTAACACAAGAGAGAGAATAAGAACATCACTTTTGACATAAGTTAAAGGTAATAATAGTTTACAGCTTAAATCGGTCTCATTGTTTGTAACTTCTTCCAAAGGAGTTTTTATAGAGACAGAGGCTGAGTTCTAAAATTCTACCTTTAACTTTTGACATGTGACTTTCTCTGTTTATAAAAGATCATACAG